>NC_092088.1:56551022-56851022 GCF_045679555.1 Salvelinus alpinus | reverse complement strand
AACAAATAGAGGGACTGAGGCGTACAAACCAGATAACACTGCTGCGGCCTTTGTGTTTGAATTGAAGTCTTCTTGAGCAGTTTTGTGGGGTTATTGTTTACAACGCCCTCTATAAGAACAATACAGAAGGATAAAGCTCCGTCCTTGGCTATGAAATATTCATTACTGCTACTTTATGACCCTCATACCAAGGGTTGGCCAGCCACTGAATGAAATCTGTTTTGTTATGTATAAGCACAGGAAAGTGAGCATTGCCTACCTTATTTCGCTGTACCACTGCCTGACCAGCCTTGCAAACCCTAGCAATTACGTTCTGAATCCATTCATTGACTCAAGGGGCAGATTTAACGATGTATCATATCTGTTTCGATAGGCTTGTCAAAATAGTGGAGTATGTGTTTACAAAGTGGCGGTTTTCCACACTGTGGCCCTTTCCAAGGTCTCCTCCTAGGTTTTGTAGAAGTTGGGTATTGGTAATAAACATGGGTCTTTGGACTGCAGTAATGACCCTTGCTTTGCAAACCAAACCATATGATCAAATGCCATCTACCACAATAACCCTCACACCTGGTACTCCCCACTCCCCACAGTCTAGTCTGCTTTCATTTCTCTTCCTGCATTTTGAGGACCTTCTCTTAGTATTGAAGTCAAGGCTGCCTGATTGACTTGACAAACAGGGTCAAATTAAGGGTTGATGGAGTCATCCACACACCTGACTATTGTTTAATACCACTTATTCAGTTTAGCGTATTTTTCAAGCCTCTGTTAGGTCCTACTGTAGCTGTCCTCTCCGTCTTTCAGTAGCGTTCAAGGTGTTCTCTAGCTGGGCTGTCTGTAGCCGTCTAACTCCCCTGCTGTTCAGAACACAGACAGACAGACAGACACAAGGCTCCTGCCCCTGAGCAGAGAGGTATCGTCAGATAGGGCTATCTGGGGAAATCACCTCATCATATCCAGGGAGAGGACAGCACCAGAAGCAGCACACAGTACTGTCACCTCAGATACTACCTCTACAAACAGCCTCTCAGGACACTTTTCCCTGACACGCCCAAAATAACCCTCCGTAATGATGTTATTAACAGTCTGTGATTGCTTTGGCAAAGCGACAGATCCCTTGTTAAGCTCATTGTCCTATGTCTTCTATTCTTCTCCCCCTTCTCTCTTATTGCTGCAGTTGCGACTCCGAGAACCGTTACCTTGGCAACCCCCTCAGAGGAACGTGCTACTGTAAGTATCCCGCCGCTGCAGTCACACCTGAGTCTCCATTGCATCTTTGTCCTCCAGATGTTGCCGTGGTCCTGATCAGTTGCAGCATACCACACATCTGCACATCTCTTTGACCTTTGCCGTGAAGTGAGTTGGCTAAGCAGATGGACGTTTTTAGTCTGTGCCAGGCAGCATGGCAGCAATCGACTGTAGATTTGTCTGGCTCTAAACTTGATTTGAAAGATTTGTAGCAGGAGATGGTAGCAGGGTTTAGAGGGGCTTCTGTCTCCAGATGTCAGTGTCAGACCAGTGGCCTCATTGATTTGACTCATTTGCAGTAAATTGGTGGGTTTTCAAGTTAAAGTACATGGGGGAATATTTGACTCAAAACAGATGTTTGCATCAGCCGGTGGAATTTGGTCCACTGACCAGGGTTGAAAGGGTAGCTGTTTTGGACGAAGTTCAAGTACTGTCCCTTCCAATAGTAATCCTGTTGAGTGTATTCATGCATGAATGTAGTTCTATGAGAGAGGTTGTCAATTGTAACTTTGATGCTAGTAGTCAGAATTGCTTAGGTCAGGAAATCATCAAGTATCCCTTTGTTCAGAACAAATGCAAACATTTTTTGTCGAAGCAATGCTTTCACTTACCTAGTTCAAAACTAACCATGTACTGTACATATACCACACTCTACATGTAGTTTTAACATTTTGTTTCAATAGTTGATATTCAGAGCTATTAAAAAACACGAAACACCCACCATAAAAGAAAACAGTGGACTGTCCTTTAAGTTCTTTAAAGGAAGAAGAGCAACCAGAGCTCTAGAACAACACAACCCTTCACAACATCAAAACACATCCAGATATATAGAAAACAAATCTCTACTGTCAACTATTGAACTAGTACTGTTCTGTATTTGTACTGTCAGATTCTAACCAGCTTTAGAAAGGTTAAGTACATGCACCGGCATCACTCACTGTGTTCCCCACTGTCTTCTGTTGCTCATGACAGATTGTGTCTGTTCAGCTGACTGGCATTATGTCTGAGTAAGGAGGGCACTAGGTGGCACCCTCGCTGTACAGTGTACCCACAGTTACCAGGAGGCAGTGGAGGACGTGGCTGTGTAAATCACTCCCAATCACTATGGTCACTCTGAGAGGTGTCTATTCGCCTATCTCTGTTTGGCTACGGACTGTGTCCCCTGAGCGACATGTCATATCCTGATCGTTCCCCTGCGTCGGTTGAGAGGGTTCAAAGTCATTAGGGAGCAAATGGACAAGCTATCTGCCAGGTCTGTTTGAACATGGCCAAACAAGCACACGGATACTCTAAATGGCACATTAGAAATACATTTGTTTCCTGTGTTCCTTTATCATACGCTATTCTATCAAATAGAAAAGTGGCTGTAAATCATTTATTAGCATGCTATTCAGATCTCACGGTGGACATGGAGGACAAATAAGAGCTCTATTTGAGGTCTGTGAGAAAGTGGGACTGATTTTCATCCTACATGGCATTTCAAATCTCCATAACAGGCAGGGTCATCAGCAAAGCTGTCGTTCACCTCAGAGGACTGAAAGGTCGGCCATGTTTGATGACTGATAGTGTTTTCCATTATGTCACGAGCGCAGAAACTTAGGCTCAAAGGTTAAGCCCCACTTAAGTGCTACAATTATGTCATAACCAATCAAGATTCAAAGCTTTTATCATGTTGTTTTGCTAAAGGCGAGCTATTGTGAGTCAAGCCCTGCCTTTCCTAGAAGCATTACCTGTGCAGATGTGTAGGATTTGTTGGACATGTAGGATGTGCCGATGTGTAAGCTGGGATGTGGATGTGAAGGTTAAAGAGACTAATTGGTCCAATTATGCCTAATGAATCAGGGCGACTGAAGGGTAGAACACACGGCCTTCTGGGAACGGAGTGTGACATCCTCTATTTGAGGGGATTGATGTTTACTTTGCACGTTCATTACATGCTAATTATTTAACCATCTACTAATGTCAATTGTGACAAGGCAGAAATCTAGCACAATGACACTAATAATGATAGTGAGAGTAACGATGATGAGGAATGACATTTTATTAATGGAGATGTTGCTACTGTACTAGTCGAACTACTAGTACTTCTACAACTACTTTATGGCTTCAATATGTACTTCTACTACTAATAATAGTACTTAGTAATTATACTAATGGTAGGCCTAATACTACCTACCATTGGAAACTGATCTAGGTCATTCTTCCAATCAACGTGAAAAATACATTGGATTTGAGAAAAGTATGAAGGGAAAGGGGGAGACCTAATCAGTTGTATAACTGAATGCCTTCAACTGAAATGTGTCTTCCACATTTAACCCCTCATGTGACCAGTACTGTTTTCATCTCATTTCAACCAGAGTTGTAAACATTGAAATTAGGGTAAAACTTCAAATTAAATTATTTGACTTAACCTGACTAACAGGTTGTTACATCAATCTAATATCAACATAATCATCAGAACTATGTATATGTAGAAATTGCGTAGACAAATTCGACATAGAAATTTTTAAAATCTTTTTCATCCTATATTTAATATACTGTATAGTGGGTGGTCTGTGGAATGGCATATACAATGTCAACCACTACTCAACCTCATCATAAATTGATTCATTTACTTAAGTCCAAGTATTTAAGTTGAAATTTTACCATAATATCAATATTTACAATTGTGGTTGAAATGAGATGAAAACAACACATTGATTCCATGTCACAATACGTTGACAAATTACGATGAAACAACGTTGATTCAACCAGTGTGTGCTCAGTGGGTTCCCACTGGAATGTAATCATGGCTGATGCTAATGAGGAAGCTGGTCGTCAGTGGCTGACCAGGTTAGTGTGGGTAATGAGTTGCCCTCACAGTGGATCAGTGTCAGCTAGGAGGCCCTAATGAGAAGGAGCCACCAAGTGTGTCCCACCAGCCCCGCCACACGCCATTACCAGCCTCAAGCTCCTTATCATGAGAGGATCAGGCACTCTGCACTAAACACTATCTGACAGGCACTCTGCGCAGACGCCTAACCAGTGTCAGATAGATACAGTGAGAGAGATACTCTCCCCAGACGCAAGCACGGAGGCTTCTCTGTGCTGATAATCTCTACTTGCTAATTGTAGACTGGCTGTGTAGACTATGGTCTTGAACCTCAGTGTTGTCACGAAGAGTGTCGGTTCGACTCGACTGAGGGAATTATCTCCATATAAACTCATTTTAGTAATACTGAGCAGACAACTTAATTGTACAATAGATGTCTGAGCATTATCAGTCAGGCAGTTGGCACAGACAGATGAGTAGTACCATCAGACAAGCACATGTTCATAGCTATTTTACAGAAGATACCTCCATTATAGGTGGTACTTTACCTGGGGGCCCAGAATAATCAAGGAAACCACTTATTCTGAGCAAGTGTCCTGAGTGTAAATTCTCAATAGCTCGGTTTCCATGCGAATATTCTAAAATCTGCATAAAAACAATATGCGCATTTTCCCACCGGAGCTATGTTTCATGTTGCAGATAAAAGGGTGTGTATGATGATGGTGCACATGAACAGAACTGTTGTGGTTAAATTCCCATGTACCAAATAAAATAAATAACAAATAAATGGGTTTCCAGCGGGTTTTCATCTCTACTGATGGTTTTGTCACAAAATATGTTGTTATATAGCGAATATGTCACGTTCTTGACCTTATTTTCCCTTATTTTGTATTTAGTTAGTATGGTCAGGGCGGGAGTTGGGGTGGGTTGTCTATGTGTGTTTTCTATGTTGGGTTTTTTGTGTTCGGCCTGGTATGATTCTCAATCAGAGGCAGCTGTCAATCGTTGTCCCTGATTGAGAATCATACTTAGGCAGCCGGTGTTTCACGTGTTGTTTGTGGGTGTTTGTCTTCCGTGTATGTAGTTGTGCCACACGGGACTGTTTGTCGGTTAGATTCTCTTTTGCTATTTTGTTTCGTTTAGTGTTCAGTTTATTTATAATAAATATGGACACTTTCCACTCTGCGTTTCTGACGAAGAGGAGGAAATCTGCCGTAACAGAATGTGCCTACTCTGGTCTTGGCATGTGCGCTAAAGCCAGCAGCTTACATATACAATGCAGGTAGGTTAGCCTACATGATGAGATTAATATGGACAAAAGAGTAAGATCATTTTTCATTAGTCAAACGGCAGCCAAGCATTGATCATCATGTCATCAGAATAAGACCCTCAATATTAATTGGATAGGATCATCAAGCTCATCACTGTGCACTTTTCACCACCCTGTGAAGTTCATCGTTTATTTCATCTGTAGCCTGATGAACTGCATGCTTTTCCGAGTCGTAGTGGGAGGACTACACAATATATCATTGCGAGACTCCAAGTTTACCGTATGATGGTTATTATATCAATATTTGCGCATAAAGCCATTTCCACCGCCATTTCTCACAGAATTAATTACAGACATAAAGAAGGGGAAAGGGGATACCTAGTCAGTTGCACAACTGAAATGTTTATTCCACATTTAACCAACCCCTCAAAATCGGAGGTCGACGTTTATTGTTATGAGTCTTGTCCTGGAGGCAGAACTGAACTGGCTATACTGTAAAAATTCACGAAAACAAAAATGTGCTTTTTGGTCTTAATTTAATTTAGGCATTTGGGTTAGCAGGGTGGTTAAGGTTAGGTTGTAGGACTTTGTGGCTGTGCCAGCTAATGACCACTATGCAGAGCTGCCTCCAGAACAAGATTCATGACGAAAAACTCTAACCTGCACAAAAAGGACACACCTTGTTGTTAAATTTTTTTATCCGACATGTACTTTACTTGCGTAAAAAGGTTGGATGGAAACCTGGTTATTGGTGTTCTTTTTGAGGAAAAAAAAGTTTAACTAATTGCTTTCCCTCTGTACTAATGCTATACATGCATTTATTTGTCTTTGGAGAAAGTGTTTCAAATGCAAGGTAATGAATAGTAACAGGCATTAAATGAAATCTCCAAGTGCATCCTGTATCGCTGATGTTGAATAGGGCATCATGCTGTTTCAACTTACTGGATGCAGACTTCTAAATATGAAATGACTTTACAGGTGAGATTTTGCTCTTTCTTTTAGATTCTGAATAAAGTTACACAGTATGCTAATACCATGACTTGTCTATAGCAACTTTAGTCTTGTGTAGCTCATTTGATGCTTACATTGCCAAATTTAAGTTATCTTTGTAAGGTAAAATGTGTGCCCAATGAACATGTTGACCTTTATGTAATGTATGCAAATAATTTAGATTATCCGAGGGGAAATTGTTTTGTTATTTCTCTGATGGGAGTTTTAATTTGCACTTGTTGCTTTTGCATCACAGTGGCAAATATTATATCAGGCATGAAATCTAACATATTGAAAAATGTTAGATGTTGAAAAGGATTGTGCAACTTGACAAGTCTTCCACTGCATAATGTCATTGTTTTCAGCAGGGATTATTTGAGTGGGCACGGCATTTGTCTAAGTATACTGTACATTAATAAGCACCATACACTGGTACCAAACACCCTAGAAACCTCACAATGTCCCTTTTTGAATTTCTCTGCACTTCTGTGTCCTCTTTACAGAGCATGTAGAACTGTTTGAAGTTTACTGAAGACCCTTATGGGATAAACAACACACAGCAACGTGTGTGCCCGAAGCGGGATGGAGAAAGAGTCACGCATTGGCTTTGATCTGATATCTGCTAATTCCTTTAATTCGGCATGGCGACTAAACAAAACGCAACTATTTGTCGAACATAATTTCCTTTCGTCTCGCTAAGGCTTGAAATGTGCGTTCTGAAAGGAAGTCAAATGAAGTCCTCTCTGAACTCAGCAGGAGTATTTTTTGTCGAGTTAGAACGATGATAAACAATTGTTTGTTCTTCTCACGTGGCTGATAAACAGCAGTTCATAGAAGCCGTGAAATGGGGAAGTGAATGGCACAGTGTGAGCTTCTGAGACAGACAGAAGTGCATTCAGCTGTCATTGACTAACTATGAAGATGGTATTTCCTCATAGTGTTTGGTTGTGATGGTCATTGTGTTTATAGGCTTCGCAGGATGCACAACTCCAGTCCACAAGGACTGTATCCCTGCGTTTTCAAATGGTCCCTGGCACTGAATTGGTGAGTTCATATCATTGAATGCCCAGAGAGTGCACATACCTGGCCTCCTATGTCTGATCAAATTGCAAAAAAGGAAAACCAGCAGGACCTGCAACCACTTGAGGACCGGAGTTCAGTTGTGCATTGGGTTGCACATTTTGGGGAATATTCAAAGGTGGAAACTTGCCGTGGGAATTAACGGGAATATGTGGGAATTAACGGGAATATATGGGAATTAACAGGAATATATGGGAATTAACGGAAATATTATGCAAATTAATATTAATACCATTTAAATGTAGATGTTTTTTATATTGGATATATTTACCATATATGGAGACAGAAACATAAACCTTTTTTTAGACATAATTGCAAATGATTAAATCCTTCCAATAGAAATAAAAATAAACATTTTAGTTACGAATTAAACTTTAATTAAATTACTTGACTCTTCACATGGGATGATTTCACTGAACAACAAAAGAAAGGGAATATTGAATGATCCCCAATGATCCATCGCATCTCCCAAAAATGTTTTCAACATATATCTGTAAAATTATAGTCTAGAAACTAAAGCTTTGGTTGTCTTCCGCTCAGGCTTCCATGTCTTCTCCCTGGACCTCCTCAATGTCCACCTCTTGAACATCAGACTCTGAGGCCTCATCTTCACTGTCACTTTCCAACCTTGTTGAGGATGGATTGTTGTCAGGCTCAAAAAGCCTCAAATTTCCCTGGATGGCCACCAAATTTTCAACCCTTGTATTGGTCAGCCTGTTGTGTGCTTTGGTGTGTGTGTGTTCCCAAACAAGGACCAGTTGCGCTCTGAGGTGGCTGATGTTGGTGGGATTTGGAGGATGATGGAGGCAACAGGGGAAAGAGCCTCAGATCCACAAATTCCCTTCCACCAGGTGGCTGATGAGATATGTTGGCACGACTGCCATATTGCATCTCCATCCCAAAGCCCTTGCTTGGAAGTGTACTTCGCCAGACTGCCAAGAAACTTGCCCTCATCCAGGCCAAGGTGGAGAGACACAGTAGTGATGACACCATGGGCCTTGTTGATCTCTGCACCAGAGAGGATGCTCTTGCTAGCATACTTGGGGTCCAACATGTACGCTGCGGCGTGTATGGGCTTCAGGCAGAAATCTTCACGCTTTTCCATGTTTTTCAGAACTGCAGTTTCTTCTTCTGCAGTACGGATTTCTTCTCTTACATCTGCAAGCAGAGTATGAACATCAGACAGGATGCATTGTCTCCCTCAATCCCTGCAATGGCTACTGCTATAGGTTTCAGGAGTTTCAGGCTGCTTACCACACTCTCCCAAAATACATCATCCAGGAGGATCCTCTTGATGGGGCTGTCCATATCGGCAGACTGTGATATGACCATTTCTTGGAGAGACACCTTCCCCTCCAGGAGACTGTCAAACATGATGACAACACCACCACAACGGGTGTTGCTGGGCAGCTTCAATGTGGTGCTCTTATTCTTCTCACTTTGCTTGGTGAGGTAGATTGCTGCTATAACTTGATGACCCTTCACAAACCATTTCCTTGGCTCTCTTGTAGTGTATCCATTGTTTTCAGTGCCATAATGTCCTTGAGGAGCAGATTCAATGCATGAGCAGCACAGCCAATGGGTGTGAAGTGAGGGTAGGACTCCTCCACTTTAGACCAAGCAGCCTTCATGTTCGCAGCATTATCTGTCACCAGTGAAAATACATTCTGTGGTCCAGGGTCATGGATGACTGCCTTCAGCTCATCTGCAATGCTTCTGCAAACCTTCCTGCAACCGGCCTCACCCATTGTGGTACGGATCTGCAATTTATTTAACTTTATAACTGGAACCTCCGTCAGAAGCTAGCCATTAGCAGCTAGCCAGCTAATTAGCTGCTAGCTATTTAGTCATTGTTAGCCACTGCTAGCGGTCTTTACCTTTAGCTCAGACACCAGCCTCTTTAGCCCGGATAATACCTGCCAGTCTGCTCAGTGCGATATCAGACCTGAGCATATCGGACTGCTTTTCTCCACTACATCACCGGATTCCTGCCGCAAGCTCTGGACCATTACACTGGATCATCGCAGCTAACTAGCTGCTACCGAGTGGCTATTGTGGCTAACACTCTTGGCCAGAAGCAAGCACCAGTTAGCCTCGAGCTAGCCTCCTGCTAGGCCCATCTCCCGGCTAGCCAACAAAGTACACCAACTACAATACCTCTCTTGCCAATTGGCCTGGACTCTTTGTCGACACGGAGCCCCGCTGATCCATCACGACTGCTGGTCTGCTGACGTAATTTGTCCGATGTGCTCTCAATCGGCCTCTGCGTCGTGGATGTCGGTGAAGACCCATCTGCTAGCCCCGGTTTGCTAGCTTTCTGAACGCCGTGTCTCCCACTCGCCTAGCGTAGTAACGCCTAGCGTAGTAACGACTACCGAACGGCTCCCTGTTTCATCTATTGCTGCTCATTGGACGCTATGATCGCTCAGATACACAGCTGATGCCTGCTGGACTGTTCTTTTAACACGGTACTTCATTTTGTTTATCTGTTGGCCCCAGCCTCGAACTCAGGCCCTGTGTGTAGCTAACTGACCCGCTCTGCCCATTCATCGCCATTTATCCATTGTTGTTGTATTAGCTGTTTACCCGTTGCTGTCTTACCTGTTGTTCTCTTAGCTCTCCCAATCAACACATGGTTGCTTTTTGCCTCTCTCTAATGTCAATATGCCTTGTATACTGTTGTTTAGGGTAGCTCTCATTATTTTATTTTACTGCGGAGCCCCTAGTCCCGCTCAACATGCAGTAGATAGCTCCTTTGTCCTACCCCCCACACATGCGGAGACCTCACCTAACTTAACTGGTGCCTCCAGAGATGCAACCTCTCTCATCGTCACTCAATCCCTAGGTTTACCTCCTCTGTACTCACACCCTACCATACCCTTCTCTGTACGTTATGCCCTGAATCTATCCTACCACGCCCAGAAATCTGCTTCTTTTATTCTCTGTTCCCAACGCACTAGACGACCAGTTCATATAGCTTTTAGCCGTACCCTCATTCTACCTTCTCCTCTGTTCCTCTGGTGATGTAGAGGTTAACCCAGGTCCTGTGTGTCCCCAGGCGCTCTCATTTGTTGACTTCTGTAACCGCCAACCCTGATGTCCTAGCCGTGTCTGAATCCTGGCTTAGGAAGGCCACCAAAAATTCTGAAATTTCCATCCCGAACTACAACATTTTCCATCAAGATAGAACTGCTAAAGGGGGCATAGTTGCAATCTACTGCAGAAATAATTTGCAGAGTTCTGTCATACTATCCAGGTCTATGCCCAAACAGTACAATCCTAAATCCGTAAACATGGGCACCCTCATAGATATCATCCTGACCAACTTGCCCTCTAAATACACTTCTGCTGTTTTCAAGCAGGATCTCAGCGATCACTGCCTCATTGCCTGCGTCCGTTACGGGTCTGCGGTCAAACGACCACTCCTCATCACTGTCAAACGCTCCCTAAAACACTTCTTGAGCAGGCCTTTCTAATTGACCTGGTCCGGGTATCCTGGAAGGATATTGACCTCATCCCATCAGTAGAGGATGCCTGGTTGTTAATTAAAAGTGCCTTCCTCACCATCCTAAATAAGCATGCCTCTTTCAAAAAATGTAGAACTAAGAACAGATATAGCCCTTGGTTCACTCCAGACTTGACTGCCCTTGACCAGCACAAAACATCATGTGGCGTACTGCACTAGAATCAAATAGTCCCCGCGATATGCAACTTTTCAGGGAATTCAGGAACCAATATACACAGTCAGTTAGGAAAGCAAAGGCTAGCTTTTTCAAACAGACATTTGCATCCTGCAGCACTAATTCCAAAAGGTTTGGGACACTGTAAAGCCCATGGAGAATAAGAGCACCTCCTCCCAGCTGCCCACTTATCTCAATAAGCAATTCTCTACGGCTGGCCATGCTTTCCACATGGCTACCCCAACCCCAACCAACAGCTCTGCACCCCCCGCAGCAACTGGCCCAAGCCCCCCCCCCCCCCCCGCTTCTCCTTCACCCAAATCCAGAGAGCTGCAAAATCTGGATCCCTACAAATCAGCTGGGCTAGACAATCTGGACCCTCTCTTCCTAAAATTATCCGCCACCATTGTTGCAACCCCTATTACTAGTCTGTTCAACTTCTCTTTCGTGTCATCTGAGATTCCTAAAGATTGGAAAGCGGCCGCAGTCATCCCCCTCTTCAAAGGGGTAGACACTCTAGACCCAAACTGTTACAGACCTATATCCATCCTGCCCTGCCTTTCTAAAGTCTTCGAAAGCCACGTTAACAAACAGATCACCAACCATATTGAATCCCACCGTACCTTCTCCACTATGCAATCTGGTTTCCGAACTGGTCACTGGTGCACCTCAGCCACACTCAAGGTCCTAAACGATATCATAACCGGCATCGATAAAAGACAGTACTGTGCAGCCGTCTTCATCGACTTGGCCAAGGCTTTCGACTTTGTCAATCCCCGTATTCTTATCGGCAGACTCAACAGCCTTGGTTTCTCTAATGACTGCCTCGCCTGGTTCACTGCAACTTCTCAGATCGATTTGACACCATGAACTCTGAGGGCCTGTTGTCCGGACCTCTGGCAGTCTCTATGGGGGTGCCACAGGGTTCAATTCTTGGGCCGACTCTTTTCTCTGTATATATCAATGGTGTCGCTCTTGCTGCGGGTGATTCTTTGATCCACTTCTATGCAGATGCCACCATTCTGTATACTTCTGGCCCTTCTGTGTTAACTAACCTCCAGACTCCAGACCTCCAAAAGGGCTTCAATGCCATACAACACTCCTTCTGTGGTCTCCAACTGCTCTTAAATGCTAGTAAAACGAAATGCATGCTCTTCAACCGATCGCTGTTCGCACCCGCCCGCCCGACTAGCATCACTACTCTGGACGGTTCTGACTTAGAATATGTGGACAATTATAAATACCTAGGTCTCTGGCTAGACTGTAAACTTTCCTTCCAGACTCATATTAAACATCTCCAATCCAAAATTAAATCTAGAATCGGCTTCCTATTTCGCAACAAAGTTTCCTTCACTAATGCTGCCAAAGAACACAAAGGCAACCTGCCCAAATGACTACAGACCCGTAGCACTCGCGTCCGTAGCCATGAAGTGCTTTGAAAGGTTGGTAATGGCTCACATCAACACCATTATCCCAGAAACCCTAGACCCACTCCAATTTGCATACCTCCCAAACAGATCCACAGATTATGTAATCTCTATTGCACTCCACACTGCCCTTTCCCACCTGGACAAAAGGAACACTTATGTGAGAATGCTATTCATTGACTACAGCTCAGCGTTCAACACCATACTACTCTCAAAGCTCATCACTAGCTATGGACCCTGGGACTAAACACTTCCCTCTGCAACTGGATCCTGGACTTCCTGATGGGCCGCCCCCAGGTGGTGAGGGTAGGTAGCAACACATTTGCCACGCTGATCCTCAACACTGGAGCTCTCCCTCCTGTACTCCCTGTTCACCCACGACTGCATGACCAGGCACGACTCCACCATCATTAAGTTTGCAGACGACACAACAGTGGTAGGCCTGATCAACGACGAGACAGCCTATAGGGAGGAGGTCAGAGATCTGGCCGGGTGGTGCCAGAATAACAACCTATCCCTCAACGTAACCAAGACTAAGGAGATGATTGTGGACTACAGGAAAAGGAGGACCGAGCACGCCCCATTCTCATCAACGCGGCTGTAGTGGAGCAGGTTGAGAGCTTCAAATTCCTTGGTGTCCACATCAACAACAAACTAGAATGGTCCAAACACACCAAGACAGTGGTGAAGAGGGCACGGCAAAGCCTATTCCCCCTCAGGAAACTAAAAAGATTTGGCATGGGCCCTGAGATCCTCAAAAGGTTCTACAGCTGCAATATCGAGAGCATCCTGACTGGTTGCATCACTGCCTGGTACGGCAATTGCTCGGCCTCTGACCGCAAGGCACTACAGAGGGTAGTGTGTGCGGCCCAGTACATCACTGGGGCTAAGCTGCCTGCCTTCCAGGACCTCTACACCAGGCGGTGTCAGAGGAATGCCCTAAAAATGGTAAAATACCTCAGCCACCCCAGTCATAGACTGTTCTCTCTACTACCGCATGGCAAGCGGTACCGGAGTGCCAAGTCTAGGACAAAAAGGCTTCTCAACAGTTTTTACTCCCAAGCCATAAGACTCCTGAACAGGTAATCAAATGGCTACCCGGACTATTTGCATTGTGTTCCCCACCCCACCCAACCCTCCCCCAACCCGGCTTTTTACGCTGCTGCTACTCTCTGTTTATCATATATGCATAGTCACTTTAACTATACATTCATGTACATACTACCTCAATTGGGCCGACCAACCAGTGCTCCCACACATTGGCTAACCGTGCTATCTGCATTGTGTCCCACCCACCACCCACCAACCCCTCTTTTACGCTACTGCTACTCTCTGTTCATCATATATGCATATTCACTTTAACCATATCTACATGTACATACTACTTCAAATCAGCCTGACTAACCGGTGTCTGTATGTAGCCTTGCTACTTTTATAGCCTCGCTACTGTATATATCCTGTCTTTTTACTGTTGTTTTATTTCTTTACCTACCTATTGTTCACCTCATACCTTTCTTGCACTATTGGTTAGAGCCTGTAAGTAAGCATTTCACTGTAAGGTCTACCTACACCTGTTGTATTCGGCGCACGTGACACTTTGATTTGATTTGAAACAAACCCTCGTAAAACTGACTATCCTACCGATCCTTGACTTCAGCGATGTCATTTACAAAATAGCCTCCAACACTACTCAGCAAATTGGATGCAGTCTATCACAGTGCCATCCGTTTTGTCACCAAAGCCCCATATTCTACCCACCACTGCGATCTGTATGCTCTCGTTGGCTGGTCCTCACTTCTTATTTGTCGCCAAACCCACTGGCTCCAGGTCATCTATAAGTCTTTGCTAAGTAATGCTCCGCCTTATCTCAGCTCACTCGTCACCATAGCAACACCCACTTGTACCAACACCCACTTGCACCAACAGGTATATTTCACTGGTCATCCCCAAAGCCAACACCTTCTTTGGCTGCCTTTCCTTCCAGTTCTCTGCTGCCAATGACTGGAACGAATTGCAAAAATCACTGAAGTTGGAGACTTATATCTCCCTCACTAACTTTAATCATCAGCTGTCAGAGCAGCTTATCAATCGCTGCAGCTATACACAGCCCATCTGTAAATAGCCCTACCAACTACCTTCCTCATCCCCATATTTGTTTTAGTTTTTCTGCTCTTTTGCACACCAGTATTTCTACATGCACATCCTCATCTGCACATCTATCACTCCAGTGTTCATAGCTAAATTGTAATTACTTCGCCACTATGGCCTATTTATTGACTTACCTCCTTACTTCATTTGCACACACTGTATACAGATTTTCGATTGTATTATTGACTGTTTGTTTATCCCATGTGTAACTCTGTGTTGTTTTTGTCGCACTGCTTAGCTTTATCTTGGCCAGGTCGCAGTTGTAAATGAGAACTTGTTCTCAACTGGCCTACCTGGTTAAATAAAGGTGAAATTAAAAAAAGAAAGCATGTCTGGTTGGAGGTGTGTATGCTGGGCGAAGAACATTCAGAAATCTCTTCCAATACATTGTCTGTGAGCATCAGGGGTGAACCAGTTGCACACACAGCTAGAGCAAGACATTCATCAGCATTTCTCTGACTACGTTCCTCCTTTGAGTAAAAAAAAACCTTCTGATTCCAGGAGGACCATGAGCTGTTGCTATCGATATGGTGTCTGATTCATCATTTTCACCTTGAATAGAAGTAGAGGGACTTTTGTCAGAGGTTGCTTGTTGTGAGGGCTGAGGGAACTTTATGCACTTGGCCAGATGATTCTGCATCTTTGTTGCATTCTTCACATATGATTTGGCACAGTATTTGCAAATGTACACAGCTTTTCCTTCTGCATTAGCTGCAGTGAAATGTATCCACACATCCGGTAGTGCCCGTGTCATTTTCCTGTAAAGATTAGAAAAAATGAGTAAAAAAACCCAAATACAATTCCATGTACAGATAAATAGTTAAGCAGTTAGATTAAACAACAACTTTGTAAGATACATGTTTTAAAATGAAACATGTATGGAAACTAATGAATTAACACTCCTCAGTTAGCAGGCTCAAGCAAGCTAAAACCCACATGGTAGCAAAAACTAACTAGCAGAAATTGTTAACAAGTTAGAAATTATTTAAACACACTTTGCTGTAGGCTACTATTTACTAGTTAACAAAAAATCATGTATGTCATATAAAATATATTCACCCCACCCAATATTGTAATCAAGACTTACCAGAAATCATGTAGTCCTTGGCTCAGACAGTGTAGTTGCGTGTGCTCAATCTCATTAGTGTGCAAGATCTTTAGAATCAGCTGTACATGTGATGGAAGAATGCACTGTGCATGCAGAGGGTTGCAATTCCATTGAATGGGAATAGTTTAACCAGAATATCCCATAAGACCTAGAAGTGCCTTATGTGTATCCCACAAAAAAGCTTCACTGTTAAAGGCTAACTTTTTTGATGAATTTAAGCAAAATTCCTCAAATTCCGGGGCTTAACTTCCCATGGAAAATTTCCAGTGAAAAAGGTTTCCGACCCTTTGCAACCCTAGTTGTGCACCCCTGGTGGAACCTGAACTCCTCTGAATAGTTAATAACAGTGATCTGAAGGGGTTAGTGAACTGTCCTGCTGAGCATATTGACAATCCAATAGAGACCGTCTCCCACATGGCTCCTCCTAGACAGTACCCTTTGAATCAAGGGCTGTCTTCTGAATGGAATCAGACAAGGTGACCTTCCTAGAGTCCTGCTGTGGTCCAGATGGTAAATGTTCCAAATCCCAGCATTACAGCCCATTGTGGCTCAGACAATGAGGCCCTGTCATTGAATAGGACAAACGTTTATAAAAATAGAACGGGCATTGAATCCCGGTGAATACTTTCTATTAGCCGTACACCCATGTCATATTGATCTTCCTCTACTCTTGTTTCCTAGTACAGCTTGTGATGATTGAAATACTGCATTATTGATATGAAAAGGAAGGCAGTCACTTGCACTTGTTGTGGTCTGATTCCTGGGCAACTCTTCCGACGGGAGTTGTTCTGACTGTGTGTCCCTGCACTTTAAGAATACATCCCTAATCTTCTGTTTGTCTCTCTGTCCCTGCAGACAACCTGCTGATTGACTATCAGTTCACCTTCAGCCTTCTCCAGGAGGATGACCACCACTACACCGCCATCAACTTCATGGCCACCCCTGAACAGGTCAGTAACCACACAGAGGCCTCTCTCAGTCATCCTGAGGGACGGTCTCATGTAGCCTTTCTGTTATATATATCATGCATCGATTATGTAAAGAAGAGAAAACCCACATAAGTATTATTCCAAGTCATCATAATGTTGGTTTGGAATACATGTGTTCGACCTCGTTTTGTGGTCATATTTTACAGAGCAACAAGAACTTGGACATGTCGATCAATGCATCCAACAACTTTAATCTCAACATCACCTGGTCTATTGGATCAACAGGTAACTTGTCTTAGCTGATCATTTTGCCATAGTTTGGATCGGTATGTGCTGTAGTAAATGTCAATGTTTATTTGACTGTTTGACAACATTGATTCTGACTGACCACCTAGCTACGGCGGATATAACCCATTCAGCATCATACAGTGCACTACAGAATCCATTGTAGGACATTTTAATACTGTACTAGTTACCTGGGATGGTAAAAATAAAACGTACAATCTCTGGTGTACAGAATCTCACTCTATTTGTCATCTTACCCAGAGGGAATGGTGCCTTTGTTGTTCTGCTCAGTGTCTCTCATTAGACAAGAATGTCTGTAGAGGAATGCCCCTCTTGAAAAATGCAGTGGAGATATTTTTAATTATGGCATTGGGGCATTTTTGAAGTGTTTTTGTGTGATTTCAATTAAGATAAAACCTTGCCCAGACTGTTCCCGTGTTAAGGGCCCAGAACTCTTTTTTTTCTCTTTTTTTTTTTTTTACTTAATTTGAGAGTAAACTTCAGGGCTTCAGAATATATGTGCTGAACAATTACAGTGTTATGGCACTGATAAAGTAGTTGGGGTAATCTTTTATTAAAGCTGTCCCAAAGTCTGCTCTATTAATGCAGTATTCTTGATAACGTCTTCAATTTGCACTACTTAAAATATACATGCATGTCTCTTTTTTGTAAAGGAAGTAGAATTACACTTTCCTTACATTTTTTTAAAGCTTTATTTGAACAGATCAAATCTCTGGATGGGAGTTACATGTGTGTTGACAGGTTACACCCACTATCGCTGCTAGAATCTGTGCATCTGTCTTCTAAAACATCACTGTCAATAGCCTGGCTACCCATGTCTACGTACTCTCTCGACTGTTATCACTAAACATAGTTATGTTTGACTGGCGGAACTTTCACAGCAATACCTATGCCCTCTGTACCTATACAGTTGAAGTCGGAAGTTTACGTACACTTAGGTTGGAGTAATTAAAACTCATTTTTCAACCGCTCCACAAATGTCTTGTTAACAAACTATAGTTTTGGCAAGTCGGTTAGGACATCTACTTTGTGCATGACACAAGTAATTTTTCCAACAATTGTTTACAGACAGATTATTTCACTTATAATTCACTCTATCACAATTTCAGTGGGTCAGAAGTTTACATACACTAAGTTGACTGTGCCTTTAAACAGCTTGGAAAATTCCAGAAAATGATGCCATGGCTTAAGAAGCTTCCTGTGGATGTATTTCAAGGCCTACCTTCAAACTCAGTGCCTCTTTGCTTGACATCATGGGGAAATCAAAAGAAATCAGCCAAGACCCCAGAAAACAAATTATAGACCTCCACAAGTCTGGTTCATCCTTGGGAGCAATTTCCAAACGCCTGAAGGTACCACGTTCATCTGTACAAACAATAGTATGCAAGTATAAACACCATGGGACCACACAACCGTCATACCTCTCAGGAAGGAGACACGTTCTGTCTCCTAGAGATTAATGTACTTTGGTGCGAAAAGTGAAAATCAATCCCAGAACAACAGCAAAGGACCTTGTGAAGATGCTGGAGGAAACAGGTACAAAAGTCCTATATCGACATAACCTGAAAGGCCGCTCAGCAAAGAAGAAGCCACTGCTCCAAAACCACCATAAAAAAGCCAGACTACGGTTTGCAAATGCACATGAGGACAAAGATCGTACTTTTTAGAGAAATGTCCTCTTGTCTGATGAAACAAAAATAGAACTGTTTGGCCATAATGACCATCGTTATGTTTGGAGGAAAAAGGGGGAGGCTTGCAAGCCAAAGAACACCATCCCAACCGTGAAGCACGGGGGTGGCAGCATCATGTTGTGGGGGTGCTTTGCTGCAGGAGGGACTGGTGCACTTCACAAAATAGATGGCATCATGAGGGAGGAAAATTATGTGGATATATTGAAGCAACATCTCAAGACATCAGTCAGGAAGTTAAAGCTTGGTTGCAAATGAGTCTTCCAAATGGACAATGACCCCAAGCATACTTCCAAAGTTGTGGCAAAATGGCTAAAGGACAACTAAGTCAAGGTTTTGGAGTGGCCATCACCAAGCATCAACTTCAATCCCATAGAAAATTTGTAGGCAGAACTGGAAAAGCGTGTGCGAGCAAGGAGGCCTTCAAACCTGACCCAGTTACACCAGCTCTGTCAGGAGGAATTGGCCAAAAATCACCCAACTTATTGTGGGATGCTTGTGGAAGGCTACCCAAAACGTTTGACCCAAGTTAAAAAATGTAAAGGCAATGCTACCAAATGCTAATTGAGTGTATGTACATTTCCGACTTCAACTGTATGTGTGCTTGACCTTGACCAACTGTATTATCCTCTGTGTCCTTCCCATGATGACTCACACTATGACCCACTTTTCCCCCCTAGCTGGCACCATCTCTGGCGAAGAGGTACCCATTGTGTCCAAGACCAATATCCAGGAACACAGAGACAGCTTCTCCTGTGAGAAGTTCAACTTCCGGGTCAACTCCAACATCACCTTCTATGTCTATGTCAGCAACTTCTCCTGGCCAATCAAGATCCAGGTGAGGTTCTGTCAGTAGTGATCTCACAATCCACAACTGCTTTACATCCCCACCCAGGGAGATACATTAAATTAGGTTTAAAAATATTTACACTACCGTTCAAAAGTTTGGGGTCACTTAGAGATGTCCTTGTTTTTGAAAGAAAAGCCATTTTTTTGTCCATTTAAAATAACATCAAATTGATCAGAAATACAGTGTAGACATTGTTTTCCAATTTGTAAGTCGCTCTGGATAAGAGCGTCTGCTAAATGACTTAGATGTAGATGTTAATGTTGTAAATGACTATTGTAGCTGGAAACGGCAGATTTCTTATGGAATATCTACATTGGCGTACAGAGGCCCATTATCAGCAACCATCACTCCTGTGTTCCAATGGCACGTTGTGTTAGCTAATCCATGTTTATCTATTTAAAACGCTAATTGATTATTAGAAAACCCTTATGCAATTATGTTAGCACAGCTGAAAACTGTTGTTCTGATTAAAAAAGCAATTAAACTGGCCTTCTGTAGATTAGTTGAGTATCTGGAGCATCAGCATTTGTGGGTTCGATTACATGCTCAATATGGCCAAAAACAAAGTACTTTCTTCTGATACTCGTCAGTCTATTCTTGTTCTGAGAAATTAAGGCTATTCCATGCGAGAAATTGCCAAGAAACTGAAGATCTCGTACAAGGCTGTGTACTACTCCCTTCACAGAACAGCGCAAACTGGCTATAACCAGAATAGAAAGAGGAGTGGGAGGCCCCGTTGCACAACTGAGCAAGAGGACAAGTACATTAGAGTGTCTAGTTTGAGAAACAGACGCCTCACAAGTCCTCAACTGGCAGCTTCATTAAATAGTACTCGCAAAACACCAGTCTCAATGTCAACGGTGAAGAGGCTACTCCGAGATGCTGGCCTTCTAGGCAGAGTTTCTCTCTCCAGTGTCTGTGTTATTTTGCCCATCTTAATCTTTTCATTTTATTGGCCAGTCTAAGATGTGGCCTTTTCTTTGCAACTCTGCCTAGAAGGCCAGCATTCCGGAGTCGCCTCTTCACTGTTGACGGCTCAGGATATTGAGGCTCAGGATATTGAACTATGGACGAATGGCTGGTGGTAGCGGAGTTGAGGGTGCAGGTGGTGTTACACACACTCATGCTGGTTTCCCATGTTCAGTCTCTGGGTTTCATAGTGAATCAAGAGAAGAGCTGTTTGACTACATCTCAACGCATTCTGTTTCTGGGTCTTGAGTTAGACTCAGAGTGTAGAATTGTGCGTTCTTGTCCCTGCAGAGGGTGGCCGGTTTCCTGCTTTGCTTCGTCCAATTTTTGCCTATTTGTGATGATGGTTTCTATTATCGCTGTGTTCCCCTGGGGCTGTTGCGAACTTTCCAGCGGTGGGTGGTAGACACTCGCTTGGACGCATCATCGCACCACCTAAACCCCTAGTCACTGTGGGTGTCTCGTCATACCTATGGTCTCAGCTCGATAGAGGGACCCGTGGCTGTTTTCGCTGGGGACCCCCATGGGTCGAGCTATTTCTCGCAAGGTGATCATGACAGACCTATCCCCCTGTGGGTGGGGTGCACTGTGCATGGGCAGCTCAATTTGGGGGTTTAAGACTATGTCGCCGAGCGTGCCATACATCAATTACGTGGAGATTTTGGGAAAGGAGATACAACACCTGTTCGGCCACGCGCCTCCCCGTTCTGGGCTCGGTGAAGAGGGGTGAAAATGTATGGCATTAATCCGTGCCTCTGGTTTATCACCTGTGGAAAGCAGGGCTTCTGGTGAGGCATTGTGTTCATTGGCCTTGTCAGGCGTGATTCTAATGTTCTTCAGTAGAGTAACGCTTAAAATCACCATAGCTGTGCTGTACCTCATTTTCCTCCTTCAGGGAACAGTAGTTATAGTCATAACTGTACAATCTCAGAGAACAATTGCCCCCTACAAAAATGTGGGTTTTATACTTCCTGCAATGGATTTGTTCGCTTGAGAGGACTGTTGGGAAACAATATCTGATTTAAACAATTTCTGTCTCTACAGAACATATAAATATGTGAAATGGCTCTAGAACTCTCGGTCTGTCTCTTTAAGGCATAAAGCCATGATAGGACCTTGAGCATAAACTATAATAAAACGTGTTTGGCAAAAATATAATCTTTAATGATCCGTGAGTTTTGTAGTGTCGCCATCAATTATTTAGGATTGCCTTAATACTGAGACAGCCATACAAAATATTCATGGTTTAATCTTATGATCCATAAAATTGAAGTAGACTTTGGCGGTGATATTTTAAGATATCTGTCACACCCAATGTTGTGATAAAACGAGCTGAAATGTGATTGAATGGACTGACTGCAAGTAGCATGCTTAGTTAATCAACACTGAGACACTCAAAAAATAAAGAAAATGGAGGTATTGGATATGCTAGACCAGGCCTGGGTGATTATGTTCCATGGAGGGCCACATTAGAATACATTTTTGCCATCGCGGGCCAGAATCATATTACAGAGTTATACATCATGTGTATGACTGTGTTGACAGATATATCTACTGTAAATCACATCCAGATATGCTACTTATTTAACTTTTTTAACATGCACAGAAATAAACCACATCCATGTTCTCCTTTTGGTAGGTCTTTTCATTATTAAACATGCAATGAAGGTATAGTTTCTGACATTGCTATGTGCAGGATTGCTGAGAGGTGAGAGTCAGTAAGAGATGATCTATGCCATGACTTGTTATGTTTCATCACTGAAAATGTCTGTTCACATACATAGGTTGACCCAAACAGTACAAACATATTCTGAGCATGACTCCTAATCTTTGGAAAGTTTTGTTCATCGAGAGATGCATAGAACCTCAACAGTGACATTGTTTTGAATAGTTCTCCAATCACTGCATCAGACTGAAGATCGATAAGCTCAGGTTGCAGGTCTTTGGGCACATTATCCACATTGAAGGTGAAAGGAGAGGAAACCAACAGCATGTCATTTTCCAACACTTTGAAATCCTCAAAACGACGAGAAAACTCACTGTTCAAACCACGCAGCAGCGATGTATACTTCTCCCGCTGTCCATCTGATAGGGAACAGACTAGTAGTGTCGGAAGGTGGATGTATACTTCCCCTGCTGGTCATCTGATAGGGAACAGACTAGTAGTGTCGGAAGGTGGATGTATACTTCCCCTGCTGGTCATCTGATAGGGAACAGACTAGTAGTGTCGGAAGGTGGATGTATACTTCTCCCGCTGGTCATCTGATAGGGAACAGACTAGTAGTGTCGGAAGGTGGATGTATACTTCTCCCGCTGGTCATCTGATAGGGAACAGACTAGTAGTGTCGGAAGGTGGATGTATACTTCTCCCTCTGGTCATCTGATAGGGAACAGACTAGGAGTGTCGGAAGGTGGATGTATACTTCTCCCTCTGGTCATCTGATAGGGAACAGACTAGTAGTGTCGGAAGGTGGATGTATACTTCTCCCTCTGGTCATCTGATAGGGAACAGACTAGGAGTGTCGGAAGGTGGATGTATACTTCTCCCTCTGGTCATCTGATAGGGAACAGACTAGTAGTGTCGGAAGGTGGATGTATACTTCCCCTGCTGGTCATCTGATAGGGAACAGACTAGTAGTGTCGGAAGGTGGATGTATACTGCTCCCGCTGGTCATCTGATAGGGAACAGACTAGTAGTGTCGGAAGGTGGATGTATACTTCTCCCGCTGGTCATCTGATAGGGAACAGACTAGTAGTGTCGGAAGGTGGATGTATACTTCTCCCGCTGGTCATCTGATAGGGAACAGACTAGTAGTGTCGGAAGGTGGGTGTATACTTCTCCCGCTGGTCATCTGATAGGGAACAGACTAGTAGTGTCGGAAGGTGGATGTATACTTCTCCCGCTGGTCATCTGATAGGGAACAGACTAGTAGTGTCGGAAGGTGGGTGTATACTTCTCCCGCTGGTCATCTGATAGGGAACAGACTAGTAGTGTCGGAAGGTGGGTGTATACTTCTCCCGCTGGTCATCTGATAGGGAACAGACTAGTAGTGTCGGAAGGTGGATGTATACTTCTCCCGCTGTCCATCTGACAGGGAACAGACTAGTAGTGTCGGAAGGTGGATGTATACTTCTCCCGCTGTCCATCTGACAGGGAACAGACTAGTAGTGTCGGAAGGTGGGTGAGATTGTTGGATTCTACTTGGTACGTCAGGTTGAGTAAATTTCCCTTGAAGGCTTTGACAAGGCTGTACATCTGATGTGCAAAAAGGCCCTTCCCTAGTTTGGAATCCAGTTCATTCATGAGGGCCATGATGTTTACGGTGAAAGCATAATCAGCCAACCATTCTTTATCTTGCAGTTGAGGGAAATCCACATATTTTCCTTTCATTTGCAAAAACTCAGCAATCTCCGACTTCAGGTCCCACACCCTTTTAAGCACCTTCCCCAAACTC
Organism: Salvelinus alpinus; assembly: GCF_045679555.1. Lineage (NCBI taxonomy): Eukaryota > Metazoa > Chordata > Actinopteri > Salmoniformes > Salmonidae > Salvelinus > Salvelinus alpinus. Next base: position 56,827,065 of record NC_092088.1, on the reverse strand, counting down.
AGCCATCGCACGTTTGTGTGGTAAGGGAGATCTGCATACCCCGACTCTGTCTCTTCCAACAGTGAGACAAACTGCCTGTGGTTTAAAGATTTTGCTCTTATGAAGTTTACCACTTTAGTGACTGTATCCACAACATGGCTCATTTCCAGAACACATTTCCAGAGCACCTCCTGATAAATAATGCAATGCAGGAAAATCATTTTCTTATCTGGGTTCAGCTCAGCTACTTGACGTTGTATCCCTTTCAAAAGGCCAATGTTTTGGCCTTATGTCAAGTTTGGGCACCCATCAATGGTCACACTGGATAACTTTTCAAAACTCAGTCCCAGCTTTTCCACACACTTATTAACCTCCTCCAATAAATATTTCCCTGTGGTTGTGTTCTTCATTGACTGCACTGAAGCAAGCTCCTCTGTAATTTCAAAGTCTGGGGTTATGCCTCGAAAGAATATCAACAACTACGCCATGTCATGTGCATCACTGCTCTCATCCAGAGCCAAGGAGAAATAGGTGCAATCCTTTACCTTGTCTTTCAGCTATTATTCCATATTATCTGAGATGTCATCAACACGCTGTGTCGCTGTTCGTCTTGACAGGGAAACATTTTCAAACAGCTCTTTCTTGTCGGGGCAAAGTATTGCGGCAGAGTCAATTAAACATTCTTTTATGAATTCGCCCTCAGCGAAATACTTGCTATGTTTAGCAATTTTGTGGGACGATACATAGCTAGCTCTCGCAATTCCGTCGTTTGCTGAATGCAGTTTTGTGAAAAGACCTTGCTGCTTTTTGCAACTGAGAAAGAAACTCTTTCGATGCACTTGCCCTCTGCTCAGAAGAAATATTCCTATATTTCTCTGCATGCTTCGTCTGGAAGTGTGGGACAAGTGCCCTCTTTGCACACTAAGCACACAGCTTTCCCTGATACCTCAATAAATACATATTTCAATGTCCACTCTTGCTGGAACACCCTACATTCATTGTCTACTTGCCTTTTCTTTGAACTCTTTGGAAAAACTCATTTTTGCACAATTTCTATCAAGCTACTATTTGTAACTGTGACGTGTGTGTGTCAGCCTGTCAGTCACTGTCTGTCCTCGTGCAGTTGTTATTTATACGTGCCTTTAAAATAAATGTCCCACAAGCGGTGGGAGTTAAATCATTACACAAAGGCGAGTATTCATTGGGCTTTTAATTTGAATAACAAATACGTTTTTCAAAACGTTGAGCATGAGCATGATTCCGCGGGCTGTATTGAATCAGGCGAGCCGGCCTTTGCCCAGGCCTGTGCTAGACATATGTTGCAATGCAATATCTGAAAGAGGAGCTGCACATCTTCTGGGACTGTCACACACTCTGTAGCTCATATTTGGGATTTCTCTCCCGGTCCCCACTGCTTTTCTGGGTAATTAAATGTTTTCTTATTTTAATGTTTTAGCTTTCGGGGAGAGAACAACAGAGCAGCACCAGCTGGTTTTAGATGCAGCAACCAAACAGACAATCAAACAGAGAAACATTCTTAGAGGGGAATATCAAATACAGAATGTTGAAGGTGCTCAGGTAGTATTGAATGAATGTAGCAGTTGATTGCAGACTGTCCTGCAGCATGTGTTAAGGTAATCCGTCGATTGATCGGGGCTCATAAGTATTTCCCATAAATGCGGTTTTATCAGAGCTCTATACAGATGAGATGGTAACGTGAGAATTTAATTATCATGATTATCATGAGCACTATCCCACAGCCGTATATAGAGCCATCTCAGTCGGACGCATTTTCGTCAGTAACACGAGACCAGGCCCCGCCTCTCTCTTGACCTTGGTGGCTTCCGACACAGACACGGTAATGATGGGGAATTGTCCAGAGGATTTCTAATGGCCAGTCTCAATTATTAGTTATATATTGTTTTGCTCTGAAGTTTGGTTTAGTATGTAATGCCAATCTGATTTATATGAAATATAGTGATGTCTCACCCTCAGTGAAGGGCACCACCAACATCTGTCATTTTATCTGACTGAGTGACTCATCCTTTGAGAAGAAACTCTTTGGATTTTGATTCCAAAATGAGATACAGTATGCCAAGTTTTCTGTAGCCATTATCATATAAAGACTTCCAGACCAGTCATATTGTTTTTCATTCTGGGATGTGTAGCCCAGGTCAGACTAGCTGTGTCCGCTACAAAGTGTGTCAGATGGAAGCAGATTTAGGCTGGTGAGATGTGTTGCCTTGGGTTTCTCCGGCTGTACTGATCTAATGACAAGAGAGAGATTACTTTCGCCACCAGGGCTATGATCCCTGTCCTCCTCTTTCTCTATTTCTCTTTCACATCCACTCTGGAAGGATTTTACTTGCTCTCTCTATCTTCTTTTCCTTTCTTGGACTCTCTCCTACACGGATACATACGGAATAATACACACTCTGCATTGAACTGAGACTCTCTTTGTTTCCTGCAGATATGGGGGCACATCAGTTGATTGAAAATCGTCTACAGTTTCAGAGAGAAGGGGTGGCTCAATTTCTGCTCTGTGAGGCGCTCTATCTAAGAACTTAGATCAAAGTTTTCTAACAGTGTTTTATATGAACAATTCTAAACCTTCCCCCAGATATAGTGTGTGTCTTAGACATGTCTCTGAAATACATTAGATATGTGTTCGCTTATCTATTCTCCAAAGATTTCTACATGTATTGTTATTGCTAGTCTGCATGTAAACAAGCCCACTGAACTCCTCCTCTTATGGGAGGAACTAGGTTGACCGTGACCATTTCAGTCCTCATTAACATTGCGAGTGTAGCCGTGTGCTCTGGTCCCTGACGTGATGTTTTTCACTGTGGCAGTGAGACTGGGTGTAAAGATGGGTCCTCCTCCACTCTCCGGTCATTGTCTGCTTTTTGGGCCATCACCATCCCAGAGGACCCCCTGAGCTATCCAACACACTGCCTGACTGACTGAGCACTATCCAACACACTGCCTGACTTACTGAGCACTGTCCAACACACTACCTGACTGCCTGAGCGCTGTACAACACACTGCCTGACTGACGGTGCGATGTACAACACACTGCCTGACTGACGGTGCGATGTACAACACACTGCCTGACTGACGGTGCGATGTACAACACACTGCCTGACTGACGGTGCGATGTACAACACACTGCCTGACTGACGGTGCGATGTACAACACACTGCCTGACTGACGGTGCGATGTACAACACACTGCCTGACTGACGGTGCGATGTACAACACACTGCCTGACTGACGGTGCGATGTACAACACACTGCCTGACTGACGGTGCGATGTACAACACACTGCCTGACTGACGGTGCGATGTACAACACACTGCCTGACTGACGGTGCGATGTACAACACACTGCCTGACTGACGGTGCGATGTACAACACACTACCTGACTGCCTGAGCGCTGTACAACACACTGCCTGACTGACGGTGCGATGTACAACACACTGCCTGACTGACGGTGCGATGTACAACACACTGCCTGACTGACGGTGCGATGTACAACACACTGCCTGACTGACGGTGCGATGTACAACACACTGCCTGACTGACGGTGCGATGTACAACACACTGCCTGACTGACGGTGCGATGTACAACACACTGCCTGACTGACGGTGCGATGTACAACACACTGCCTGACTGACGGTGCGATGTACAACACACTGCCTGACTGACGGTGCGATGTACAACACACTGCCTGACTGACGGTGCGATGTACAACACACTGCCTGACTGACGGTGCGATGTACAACACACTGCCTGACTGACGGTGCGATGTACAACACACTGCCTGACTGACGGTGCGATGTACAACACACTGCCTGACTGACGGTGCGATGTACAACACACTGCCTGACTGACGGTGCGATGTACAACACACTGCCTGACTGACGGTGCGATGTACAACACACTGCCTGACTGACTGAGCACTGTACAACACACTGCCTGACTGACTGAGCACTGTACAACACACTGCCTGACTGACTGAGCACTGTACAACACACTGCCTGACTGACTGAGCACTGTACAACACACTGCCTGACTGACTGAGCACTGTACAACACACTGCCTGACTGACGGTGCGATGTACAACACACTGCCTGACTGACTGAGCACTGTACAACACAGCCTGACTGCCTGAGTGCTGTGCAACACACTGCCTGACTGACTAAGAGCTGTCACGACTCTGACGGACGGTCTCAGTAGTTACAATGACCGAAGGCTTGTTACACACTCGCCAACTAAGCGATCGCTCTCCCTCTCTCTCTCACACACGCACATACTTCCAGACAGAGTAATACATACCTTTCACATCCACTTCACAGAGCGTAATCAGATCTGAAAGGAAACAACCTCCTAATTAAACACTCCTGAACACAGGGAATATGAAGTCGCTTAGCGTGACAGATGTCAGTGTGACAGATGTCTGTGTAGCAATGTCACTTTCTCTTCACTAACATCTGGAGGAAGATGTGATAGGTAGAATATGTGTGGGTGTATACTATACTTGTTATTGTCTTTATACTATGTACTGTATATTGACATGTTTATATGTTTTTCACTACATATTTGTTAAAAAAAAAAATCCTGTTTGCATGCTGTGCTCTAGTCCTCCTCCACCTTCTCTCACATGAAACATTTTATTATTCATATTCCAATTAGTCACAAGGACAAATTACAGTGGGGACGACGGGATACATTAGAACACTATTTCTGTGATGTATCGCTGAGCTGTAGCGGGAAGTATTTCTGTCCCAATTCTCTTAGGCGGGAAAGACTACACCGGATGACGGACGCGCGCCCAGTCCCCTCTCCCCCTTCTTCCCCCCTCGTCTGCCCCCCCCCCCCCCCCCCCCCCGATAGTATGAGTGTGGCCCCTGTAGCCATATGACCTCACCCCTGCTCTCAGGGCTGGTTGGAGGGCAGAGTGAGCTGCTGATCATATGTCCTTGTGGAACAGATTTAGATTGAATCTGTCAAGCTGACCTTGCACCTTCTACCATGACATCACACTTTGCAGAAATGTATTTTCTGTTTTTTATCTCTGATTTGTAGAGCCAGGCGATGGTAACTCAACTGGTCAAGGCAGTCTGAGATTCTTTGTTGCAAATTTTATTGGGACATAGGCGTACCACCCTCCATCTCTCTATTTTTCTGTTTCTCCCTTTCTTTCTCTGATTGCCTGACCTACAGACTACTCAAGTCATCTGTCTTATACCATCAAATCAAATCAAATTGTATTGGTCACACACACATGGTTAGAAGATGTTATTGTGAGTGTAGCGAAGTGCTTATGCTTCTAGATCCGACAGTGCAGCAGTATCTAACAGGTAATATCTAACAATTCCACAACAAAACCTAATACACACAATCTAGTAAAGGAATGTGATGACAATATATAAGTATAAAATATATGTATGAGCAGTGACAGAGCGGCTAAGATGCAATAGATAGTAAAGAATAGATAGTGAAGGATACAGTATACATTATATACATATGAGGTGAGTAATGCGTGATATGTAAACATTCTTAAAGTGGCATTATTAAAGTGACTAGTGTTCCATTTATTAAAGAGGCCAATGATATCAAGTCTGTAGGTAGGCAGCCGCCTCTCTGTGCTAGTGGTGGCTGTTTAACAATCTGATGGCCTTGAGATAGAAGCTGTTTTTCTATCTCTCTGTCCCAGCTTTGATGCACCTGTACTGACCTCGCCTTTTGGATGGTAGCGGGGTGAACAGGCATTGGCTCGGGTGGTTGTTGTCCTTGATGACCTTTTTGGCCTTCCTGTGACATCGGGTGCTGTAGGTGTCCTGTAGGGCAGGTAGTTTGCCCCCGGTGATGCGTTGGGCAGACCGCACCACCCTCTGGAGAGCCCTGCGGTTATGGGCGGTGCAGTTTCCGTACCAGGCGGTGAGACAGCCCGACAGGAAGCTCTCAATTGTGCATCTGTAAAAGTTTTTTCGTCCCTCCTGAGGTTGAAGTGGCGCTGTTGTGCCTTCTTCACCACACTGTCTGTGTTCGTGGACCATTTCAGTTTGTCGTTGATATGTACACCGAGGAACTTAACTTTCCACCTTCTCCACTGCTGTTCCGTCAATGTAGATAGGGGGTGCTCCCTTTGCTGTTTCCTGAAGTCCATGATCATCTCTGTTGTTTTTCTTACATTGAGTGAGAGGTTATTTTCTTGACACCACACACCGAGGGCCCTCACCTCCTCCCTGTAGGCTGTCTTGTCGTTGTTGGTAATCAAGCCTACCACTGTAGTGTCGTCTGCAAACTTGATGATTGAGTTGGAGGTGTGCATGGCCACGCAGTCGTGGGTGAACAGGGAGTACAGGAGAGGGCTGAGAACGCACCCTTGTGGGGCCCCAGTGTTGAGGATCAGCGGAGTGGAGATGTTGTTTCCTACCTTCACCACCTGGGTCGGCCCGTCAGGAAGTCCAGGACCCAGTTGCACAGGGCTGGGTCGAGACCCAGGGTCTCAAGCTTATTGATGAGTTTGGAGGGTACGATGGTGTTGAATGCTGAGCTATAGTCAGTGAACAGCGTTCTAGCATTGGTATTCCTCTTGTCCAGATGGGATAGGGAAGTGTGCAGTGTTATGGCGATTTGCATCGTCTGTGGACCTATTGGGGGCGGTAAGCAAATTTGAGTGCGTCTAGGGTAACAGTAGGGTGGAGGTGATATGATCCTTGACTAGTCTCTCAAAGCATTCATTATGACAGAAGTGAGTGCTACAGGGCGATAGTCATTTAGTTCAGTTACCTTAGCTTTCTTGGGAACAGGAACAATGGTGGACATTTTGAAGCATGTGGGGACAGCAGACTGGGATAGGGATTGATTGAATATGTCCGTAAACACTCCAGCCAGCTGGTATGCGCATGCTCTGAGGACGCGGCTAGGGATGCCGTCTGGGCCGGCAGCCTTGCGATGGTTAACACGTTTAAATGTTTTACTCATGTCGGTCATGGAGAAGGTGAGCCCACAGTCTTTGGTAGCGGGCCGTGTCGGTGGCACTGTATTGTCCTCAAAGCGCGCAAAGAAGTTGTTTAATTTGTCTGGGAGAAAGACGTCGATGTCCGCGACGGGGTTGGTTTTCTTTTTTTCTTCTGTGGACCCTGCCACATACGTCTCGTGTTTGAGTCGTTGAATTATGACTCCACTTTGTCTCTATACTGACACTTTGGTGGTTTGATTGCCTTACGGAGGGAATAATTACACTGTTTGTATTCGGTCATGTTTCCAGTCGCCTTGCCATGTTTAAATGCTGTGGTACGTGCTTTCAGTTTTGCGCGAATGCTGCCATCAATCCAAGGTTTATGGTTAAGGAAGGTTTTAATAGTAACAGTGGGTACAACATCTCCTATACACTTCCTTATAAACTCGCTCACCAAGTCAGCGTATACGTCAATGTTATTGTCTGAGGCTACCCAAAACATATCCCAGTCTGCGTGATCAAAACATTCTTTTTTTTTTGAATATTTTATTTTTGCATTTTCCAATTAACAACATTCAAGACAAACGTGAAAAGATATTAGACAACAATAGGACAAAGTGACAGTAACAGATGAGCGTAACAAAGAAAGAAAAAATAAAACAAATTATAATTATACATACAAACATACAATAAAAATGTTTTTATAATGAGACATTGGATCATATGGTCACCTGCCGTAGGCTACATATTATACATTACGTGTGAAACATTATATAAGGATAATATAGAGATTCATTCAATGTGATGTGGGGAGAGATTCTCCATATAGTCAATAAAAGGTTGCCAAATTCTGTAAAATGTATTTAACTTATTCCTCAAGCGGTAAGTAATTTTCTCCAGTGGGATACAACTATTAACTTCTGATGGCCACATTGCAACTGGCAGGGGGGAATCCAATTTCCATTTCAAGGCGATACATTTCTTGGCAATCGCTAGGAATATTTCTGTTAGCTTTATAGTATGGCTTTGCCTAAGATTGGTGTTAGTAAAGTTGCCCAGTAGACAGACCTCCGGGTCTAAAGGGAATGCAACCCCATGAATTGAGGATATGGTATCGCATACCCCCTGCCAGAAACCGTGTAGTTTTGAACACTGCCAAGTGGAATGTAGGAATGTTCCTTCATCTGAGCCACATCTAAAACATAGGGAGGAGATATCAGGGTTGAACTTGTGCAGTCTAGATGGGGTGATATAGAGCTGATGGAGGAAATTAAACTGGATCAGTCTGTATCTGGAGTTCAATGTGGATGTAACACCATCCCTGCATAGGTCACTCCATAGACCCTCATCAAGATCAATACCCAGATCTTTTTCCCATCTAAGTCGGGGTTTATCTAGCCCAGGCAGTGTTAGTCCTGACATAAGAGCATCGTAAACACGGGAAATGGTCTTGAACAGTGGTTGGTCTGCGTGGCAGAGTTGTTCAATAGTTGACATCTTAGGTAGGTTCCATTGTCCCTTGAGAGACACCCTAATAAAGTTTCATAGTTGTAGGTAGCTAAAGAAGTCCCTGTTAGGCAAGTGGTATTTCTGTTTCAGCTGATCAAAAGACATAAGAACTCCCTCCTCGTAACAATGTTCCAGAAGAGTGATCCCCTTATCAGACCATGGTCTAAAGTTACTATTCTGGAAAAACATAGGAATCAATCTATTGTTCCATAAAGGGGTTTTAGGGGAAAGGAATCCACCTCGTCCGAACAGCTCATGCAGTTTGCACCATGCCAGGACAGAATGTATGATTAAAGGGTTGTCTGTGATGCTTTTTATAGATTTTCTGTCCCATTTGTAAAACAATTCTGCCCCAGTGTCATCATTTACCTCAAGCTTTTCAATGTTCAACCATGAGGGAGAGGGACCCTTATCAAACCTCTGAGCCAGAAACCTAGACTGTGCTGCCCAGTAGTACATTCTAAAATTGGGGAGGTTTAAGCCCCCTTGACTGTAATCCAGGGTCAGTTTATCCAGGCCAACCCTAGGGGTTTTGCCGTGCCAGATAAACCGTCTGGTCATCTTGTCGAGAGAGGAAAAGAATGCTGCGGGAACAGGGATAGGGAGAGATTGAAACAGATATAGAAATCTGGGCAGGACATTCATTTCAATTACATTGATTCTACCCAGTAGAGTGAGAGGTAAGTCCATCCATTTACAAAGGTCACCCTCCACCTTTTGCAACAAACTGGCCAGATTGAGTTTATAGAGGTTGGTCAGGTTACCATCCACCATTATGCCCAAATATGTGAAGCCCATAGGCGACCATCTAAAAGGAAACTTGTGCTTGATGGTATGATGGTCAAAGACAGACAACGGTAAGATTTCGCTTTTATCTAAATTGACCTTATATCCAGAGAAAGAACTATAACACTGTAGTAGGATCTGCAAGTGAGAGAGAGAATGTTCTGGGTTTGTTAGAAATAAGATAAGGTCGTCCGCAAAGTGTGATAATTTATGGGTATGGGGGCCCACCTCAAAGCCATGTATGTCAGGGCACGTTCTAATAGCCTCAGCCAACGGTTCGATGGCGAGGGCAAAGAGGTGGGGGCTAATTGGGCAACCTTGTCTGTTCCCCCTATAGAGAGGGAAAGAGGAGGAAGTAATCCCGTTGGTAGCAATCCTAGCTTTAGGAGATTTGTAGAGTGATTTTATCAAATTTACAAACACGGTACCTAAACCAAACTTTTCCAAGACGCGAAAGAGGTATGGCCATTCAACCCTATCAAAGGCCTAGTGTCGCAGGGAGACTGCGACACTAGGTATTTTGTTTTTGTTAGTAAGGTGAATTATATCAAAGAACCTTCTGAGATTATTGGAGGACAATCTATTAATTATGAAGCCAGTCTGATCTGGGTTGACCAACAGGGGAAGACATGACTCCAGTCTCTTAGATAGCATCTTGGTGACCAGTTTACAATCTGTGTTAAGGAGAGAGATTGGTCTATATGAGGCGGATCAAAACATTCTTGATGCGTGGAATCCATCTCTATCGGCACCATCTTGTCCTAATCCACAGCTATTCATTTGGACGGTGTACTTGCTACCTTCCTGCATTTACTGCTGTGTATTTTCTGTTTGAACCTTTTTGACAGAAGATGAGTTCCCTATTACCAATAATTAGTTCTCAGAACTACTCTAATCTTCTTTATGGTTAGTTTGGTGTGAGTGAAGATAAACCTGTCAGGATTGTTAGGTTCTAAATAAACAAAGTAAAAACTAACGGACAACTAGGAAAAGCTCAAACCAAGTTTATTCACCCAATGGGTCAGACAGCTGAACAGACAAAGACATGATCGCACCAGTACAAGTTTATATATACCCCACTTTAGGTGCAGTCCTCCTTTCCTCTAAACATTACATCTTTGTTGCTAGGCAGGAAGTTAAGTGATGTGGATAATAAACTGTTCCTTCTCCCTTAATGTGACCTGACCTGACCTCAGCTCCCATTCCTCACTAATCCACAGCTATCCACCCTTATCAGTGACCACAACCATGTGATTGCCGTTTCCCTTACTTAGTAACATTCCAAGTCCCTGGCTCATATCCAAAATCCATTGACCCCACCATATACATTGCTCCTACATATAACCCTTAACTTCTGGTGTAGCACGTATTTCAAATTACAACCCAACAATTGTAACCAGACTGTGGCCCTTCTCCTTTCCATAGGATACCTAATGTCTAACAAAAACATGTTCTGACAGAATGTAAACGTTCTGCGTTCCCTTTCATTCATTGACATGAATAGGGATATTTCATATTTCAGGTTTAGAAGTTAGAACCCATCAAGATGAACTCCGTACACTCAGTGAACTGATGCCCGGGGCTGTAAAATGATACCTGCTCATGTATAGCACATTTCTTCGATCTCCCCCCTGCACCTCCAGAGTGTCTCCAGTGTCTGTTTAATGAAGGCTGTGTGTGTGAAGTCCTGGTCCTATCAATCGCCTACCCGGCCACCCCACAGAAATAAAGGCTGTATGAATCCTACCCTCTCATCGATTCTCGTCTTTCCACTGACTCCTGCATGGCCAGGCCTAATTCAGCTGATTAAATGGGTTTCAGTGAGGCGGCCATGTTGTTTCCCCGGCTCTGGGCACACTATTGGTCCGTGATTAGATTTTCTCCCAACACAGAGTCACTTATTTAGCCTCTCAGAGGAAATCATTAAATAGAATGCCTTTCATAATGTAATTGCTGACAGGCACTGTGCGGTGTACCTCAACAGCCGCTCGCCTCCCCGACAATGGGAGTGACAAAGTGTCCTTTATTGGATAAAAGGGAAATTGAAACGGCACATAAAACATAGCAGCATCTCTATCTGATGATGGTCTTATCAGGAGGAGATCCTCTTTCCTATGGATGTAAGAGGAGAGGCCAGGTTAAGTGCTGCCTGTTTAAAAATATGGGAAACAGAGAGATGTCACGTGGGCTATTAGTTCACGGATGTTGATTGGGGGTATATGTGACTCACAGTCATTAACATATCAACCGGAATGCAGAGGAATTATTTTGTAAGGAATTTTAATGATGATCTTGCAACAGGAACTCAAATCTGAACAATAGGACTGTTTCTTTTCACTTTTTTCTAAAATGTAGAACAAACCTTGAGGCTGGCATGTAAGATTGGTGAAATTGATTAGTTCACAGGGAAACTGTTTACATTCAAACACTGTTCACTTTACCAAAATAAATGTCTAACTGTAAAATGAACAGACAGACAAATGAATTAAACAAATGAATTATAAAGGACACAGTCAGTCATAGGCCAAAACAGGTTTTTATTCCACTCAATGACTCCACTGTATTTCTCTTCACCACACTCAATATAAACAATATAATCCCTACATTGGTTTGGAGCTTGTACAAGTCACAGAGGTCACTAAAGCTGCTACTGACTATTTTGTCCTTGGTGAGTGTTTTTGGGGAACCCTGTAGCTGTTGCTAGCTGCTGGGTAGCTCTCTTCCTGGTACTCTGGACCCATTTGGGTCTGTTTTCGACCCGCTCTGAGAATAACATTGACAAATATACTGATATGGTGACTGAGTTTATCAGGAAGTGTATAGGAGATGTTGTGCCCACTGTGACTATTAAAACCTACCCTAACCATAAACCATGGATAGAAGGCAGAATTCGCGCAAAACTGAAAGCGCGAACCACCGCATTTAAACATGGCAAGGTGACGGGGAATATGGCTGAATATAAACAGTGTAGATATTGCCTCCGTAAGGCAATCAAACAGGCAAAACGTCAGTATAGAGACAAAGTGGAGTCGCAATTCAACGGCTCAGACACGAGACGTATGTGGCAGGGTCTACAGACAATCACGAACTACAAAGGGAAAACCAGCCACGTGACTAACACCGACAGCTAAACACCTTATTTGCCTGCTTTGAGGATAATACAGTGCCACCGACGCAGCCCGCTACCAAAGACTGTGGGCTCTCGTTCTCCGTGGCCGACGTGAGTATGACATTTAAGCGTGTTAACCCTTGCAAGGCTGCCGGTCCAGACGGCATCCCTAGCCGCGTCCTCAGAGCATGCGCAGACCAGCTGGTTGGAGTGTTTACGGACATATTCAGTCTTTCCCTATCCCAGTCTGCTGTCCCCACATGCTTCAAGATGTCCACCATTGTTCCTGTACCCAAGAAAGCAAAGATAACTGAACTAAACGACTATCGCCCCGTAGCACTCACTTCTGTCATCATGAAGTGCTTTGAGAGACTAGTCAAGGATCATATCACCTCTACCTTACCTGCCACCCTAGACCCACTTCAATTTGCTTACCGCCCCAATAGATCCACAGACAATGCAATCACCATCGCACTGCACACTTCCTTATCCCATCTGGACAAGATAAATACCTATGTTAGAATGCTGTTCGTTGACTATAGCTCAGCATTCTACACGATAGTACCCTACAAGCTCATCATTAAGCTTGGGGCCCTGGGTCTGAACTCTGCCCTGTGCAACTGGGTTCTGGACTTCCTGACGGGCTGCCCCCAGGTGGTGAAGGTAGGAAACAACACCTCCACTTCACTGATCCTCAACACAGGTGCCCCACAATGGTGCGTGCTCATCCCCCTCCTGTATTCCCTGTTCCATCATGACTGTGTGGCCACGCACGCCTCCAACTCAATCATCAAGTTTGCAGACGACACAACAGTAGTAGGCCTGATTACCAACAATGACGAGACAGCTTACAGAGAGGAGGTGAGGGCCCTGGGAGTGTGGTGCCAGGAAAATAACCTCTCCCTCAACGCCAATGAAACAAAGGAGCTAATCGTGGACTAGCAGAGGGCGCAGCCCCCTATGCACATCGACGGAACCGCAGTGGAGAAGGCATAACAACCTCAGGAGCCTGAAGAAATTCGTCTTGGCACCTAAAACCCTCACAAACTTTTACAGATGCACAATTGTGAGCATCCTATCGGGCTGTATCACTGCCTCGTACGGCAACTGCGCCGCCCGCAACTGCAAAGCTCTCCAGAGGGTGGTGAGGTCTGCCCAACGCATCACCGGGGGCAAACTACCTGCCCTACAGAACACCTACAGCACCCGATGTCACAGGAAGGCTATAAAGATCATCAAGAACAACAACCACCCGAGCCACTGCCTGTTCACCCCTCTATCATCCAGAAGGCGAGGTCAGTACAGGTGCATCAAAGCTGGGACAGAGAGACAGAAGCTGTTTTTCAATCTCAAAGCCATCAGACTGTTAAACAGCCATCACTAGCACCTTAGAGGCTGCTGCCCTATATACATGGACTTGAAATCACTGGCCACTTTAATAATGGAACACTAGTCACTTTAATAATGTTTACATATTTTGCATTACTCACCTCATATGTATTTATTGTATTCTATTCTACTGTATTTTATTATATTTCGCGCCGACATTGCTTTTCCAAATATTTATATGATCTTAATTCCATTCCTTTACTTTAGATTTGTTTATTGTTTGTATTGTTGTGAACTTGTTTGATATTACTAAACACGTGTATGTGACCATTAAAATTTGATTTGATCAATGTATGGCAGATAGAAAAACGCAATGTAACACAACTGGTCAAATATGATGGCTCGCTGTACGACTTCATGACTTCATTCAATGTTTATATACCAAAGAACAAATTGTAGCTGGGGCAAATATGACACTTACCAATTAATTAATATACATACAGGATATAAACTCTGAGAGGAATGAGTGAGTGGGGCACCTATCGGTTTAAAAGGAGTGTACTTGTGTTTACTCTTGAAAACGGTAACGTGTTTCACAAGTATCGCTGAGGATCACTGATTAGCATACTGTGTAGGTGGATGTCATACTCAGCTAATGCCTTGCTGTGGTCAGTAGGTCTCCTCATGAATATGCAAATGTAACCGCATGTCCAGTTTTCCTGTGGAGAAGCACTTTCTCATTCTCTCACTCTCGCTCTTTCAACCTTACTCGCTCTCTCTTTTGATTTTTCTTTCTTGGACACACACACTCTTAATTTCACAGACTCACATTCACACAGTTACCCCCTCCCCTCTGTGATCCACTGAACCCCTTTCCCTATCTCTCCCATCTCTTATTGATAAGTTGAAATCTCTCTTTTACTGTAGTTTTAAACAAGCGGTTATTCGCCAGGCTTTGGGAATTGACAACAGCACAGTTACTTCACTGCCTCTCTGACCATCACATGAGGGTCACCGTAGGCCTGCAGTAATGACTCTTCTGTCTTAATGTGGGCCTCTGAGCCTTGGAGTCATATCATTCACTTCAGAGGCCTGTGACTATCTTTTCCCTGTCCTCTCTTTCTTGGTTTGGTCTCACTCGTAGTAATTGCAACTCAAACAGGTTACTATTGCGCTTTAGAGAGCACTGTCACTCAATACATTCTTAGCCTCTGATCTTCAAACATTTTGACTCTAGGAGAGAGGGATTGGAGCTGGAGAATTATCATATTATTTATAATCTTATGTGATCTTTTGACAGTCCACTATTCATTATTAATATAGCTGGCCTGCTATTTACAGAGGTGTGGACTCGAGTCACACATTTCATGACTTGAGGCTCGACTTAACAGAAAATAAAATAACTTGAGACTTGACTTGGACTTGAAGCCTCAAGACTCAGAACTCGACATTGACTTCAGTCTAATGACTTGAAATGATCTGGCTATGTTTTGTAACGTTCTGTCACTCATTTTGTGGCACATTGTCTCTGTGGATTACTCTCCACGCAGACAGAGACCGTAGCCGCAGCGTCACACTTGCAAAAAAATTGCAACATATTGGCTAGTGAAACGCACACTCTGCCCTCTGATTGGACCAGCATAACTGTCAATCAACACAGGTCGGGTGAGCTAGTGAACAGATTGCAGATTTGCTGTACAGCTATAGGATCGGGTATAGTGCAAACGTCAAATTGTAGGGAGAGAGTATTGCCTTAAGTAAAAATGCAGGTTCAAGGAATATTAACTGTTTACTTTGCAAACTTACCAGCAATGGAGCGTTAAGCAACAAGCACTAGCGTAGGCCTGCTCGTATTTTGGTATGCAATTGCTTGAAATTGATCATTTACTTATGAACCTTGCATTTGGAATTTGTTATTAAAATGTATTATTAGATAATCAAAATATGCTGTGGACAAAATTGTTAAATGGGCTGTCTGGCAGCCTCAATAAATAGACAAAGATTTGTAGTTGATCAAGTAAAGCCTGTTTGTTTACATTTTCTTTTACTAGACTTGAGTCTTGTCTTGGTCTTTAAATGCACGACTTGGACTTGAATCGAGACTCGACCCGTTCCGCTAGTTGGGTCTTGACTTGAGACTCGGATCTTGTGACTTGAGACATGCTTGTGACTCAAATAATAGTGACATGCTCACACCTCTGGCTATTTATAATAGACATGTTCCTATTCAGTTATGGCAAGGTAGTAGAATCCCCCTATAAGCGGAACTCTTTCCACCTAATTTACATATTTTCACATTGACATATTTAAACAGATCTAATTAAACATTTCTATTCACTAACGCAAAGTTACGTAAAACATTGAGCACTCTCCTATGTGATCATGTTCAGTTCTGCACTCCCCACTCAACCTGTTTGTAGTGAGGCATTCAACTGCAAGCCTTTTTAACCCCACAGCCCTGGCTTTAATCCCAGCCCTCAGAGATCTAGAGCCAACAGAGATGTGGCTGGTTTTATGGCCATTTCCCCCCCTTCCTGTCTTGCTTTAAACCACAAACACTGCTCCTAGTGATCCATCACAGAACACACACCATCAACTGGGCCTTCTCCAAAAAAACTGCAGGCCTGCCGAAAGGGATCCGACTCTAGCAAACACACAGTGCTCCAATTTCCTCAAAGAGCTTTTTAATGGAACAGAGCAAAAGGCGGGTGAGTGCTCAGATTTTAAAAAACAACAGAAAAGGATTCTCTTTTATGATGGAGGGATTTTGTCCATGCAAGCAGTTGATGTCAGGAGGAGTGATGTGGCCGATTTCCTCGACTGCCAGTGCCAACCAGACCTGGCGACGACGCTACCGCCGTACGTCTGTTGCAGAAGAGGGCCAGCCCCGTACTGCTTATCGATTGTTGTAGCTTTCCCAACTGCGGCTATCGTAAATTGAAGGGCCGTTCTCACCGGCGTGCGTCAGCCGTGATATGTGTGTGTGTGTGTGTGTGTGTGTGTGGGGTTGGTATACTTGAGTGCATTGACTGTAGACCAAGGCTTCCATCTGATTTCACCCTTAATGGCGTGTCCCTCTGGACGAAAATCGTCCTTTCTCAATGTTTTTCATTGGAAGGCAATTTCACTAGAAACGTACATGCCAGTAAATCACTTAAACCCTTCCTCCCCCGCCAACTACCCTCTGAGGTATTCTTCAAACATGGCCAGGTTTTTGACAGGTTATTATTCCCAAAAAGCCATGTGTTTATGTCTTGACTCACCTTTTATGTATAAGAACTAGAATGATCTACCAGAAACATATGGAACAGCACATATTTCCCTCTGTTCAATGTAGGACATTAAAAACGACCAAACTCGTAGCCCTTCTGTTAGGTCGACTTCTGCTCTTGGCTTAGTGAAAATATGTTAAATAAATTATGCCTGCAAACTTATCACATTTCTGTGAATGACTTCAGCGTAGAAATAAGCCCTTTTGACAACTTGTAGCTGAAGGCAGTGGCTTTGGATTAACAGCAGGCTCCGCGTGGCCCAACATTGTACAGGTATAGTCATGGGGAGGAGGGGAAAACAGAGGTGATCATTGGGACAAATGTCATAGTTTGTGACAGGCAGAACTTAATTTGTGTGTGGTGGGGGAGCAGAGGGGACTTGGTGTATGTTACACATGCTTATCCTTGTAGTTTAATTTGTGTGTTTACTGCCATTGTATGTACAGTACTGGACGTCTTCCACTTTGTCCAGTTAAACTTGGTTAAGCAGGCCAATGATAAACAATATAAAACTACACATTGTGCTGCATCACTGGGAGTGGCAGGTAGCCTAGTGGTCAGAGCGTTGGGCCAGTAACCGAAAGGTTGCTAGGTTGAATCCCCGAGCTGACAAGGTACAAATCTATCGTTCTGTTAACAAGGCAGTTAACCCATTGTTCCTAGGCCGTCATTGTAAGTAAGAATTTGTTCTTAACTGACTTGCCTAGTTAAATTAAGGTTAAATAAATAAAAATATCACTGCTTGATATGGCAAATGCACCACCCTTGACTACAGAGGGTGGTGCGGACAGAGGGTGGTGGCGCCGAGCTCCCTACCATCCAGGACCTCTATATCAGGCGGTGTCAGAGGAAGGCCCGATTGCCAAAGACTGCTACTGTCTGGCTCTTGGACCAACAGGCTCTGAGACAGCTACTACCCCCAAGTCATAAGCCTGCTAAATACTCAATACTATAAATGGTACCCAAACTACATTTTATATAAAAAGTACCCCTTTAAATTAGTGGATTTGGCCATTTTAGCCACACCCATTGCTGACAGGTGTATACAATTGAGCACACAGCCATGCAATCACCATAGACAAACATTGGCAGTAGAATGACCTTACTGAAGAGCTCAGTGACATTCAATGTGGCACCGTCATAGAATGCTTCCTTTCCAACAAGTCAGTTCGTCAAATGTCTGCCTTTCTAGAGCTTCCTCTGTCAACTGTAAGGGCTGTTATTGTGAAGTGGAAACGTCTAGGAGCAACAACGACTCACATGTGAAGTGGTAGACCACACAAGCTCACAGAATGGAAGTGCCGAAGCGTGTTTCTCTGTAGTGACGAATCACTCTTCACCATGTGACAGTCTGATGGATGAATCTGAGTTTGGGGGATGCCAGGAGAACGATACCTGCCCGAATGCATAGTGCCAACTGTAAGGAGGAGGAATAATGGTCTGGGGCTGTTTTTTGTGGTTCAGGCTATGTCCCTTAGTTCCAGTGAAAGGAAATCTTAACGCTACAGCATACAATGACATTCAAGACGATTCTGCGCTTCCAATTTTGTGGCAAAAGTTTGTGGAAGGTCCTTTCCTGTTACAGCATGACATTAGGATCCCCATTAGCTGTTGCAAAAGCAGCAGCTACTCTTTCTGGGGTCCACACAAAACATGAAACATAATACAGAATGACATAATACGGAACATCAATAGACAAGAACAGCTGGAGGACAGAACTACGTAAATTAAAAAAAAGGCACACGTAGCCTACATATCAATGCATACACACAAACTAAGTCAAATAGGGGAGAGGCGTTGTGCCGCGAGGTGTTGCTTTATCTGATTTTTGAAACCAGGTTTGCTATTTATTTGAGCAATATGAAATGGAAGGAAGTTCCATGCAGTAAGGGCTGTATATAATACTGTACGCTTTCTTGAATTTGTTCTGGATTTAGGGACTGTGAAAAGACCCCTGGTGGCATGTCTGGTGGGATAAGTGTGTGTGTCAGAGGTGTGTGTGTAAGTTGACTATGCAAACAATTAGGGATTTTCAACACATTAATGTTTCTAATTAAAAGAAGAAGTGATGCAGTCAGTCTATCCTCAACTCTTAGCCAAGAGAGACTGGCATGCATAATATTTATATCAGCCCTCTGATTACAATTAAGAGCAAAACGTGCCGCTCTGTTCTGGGCCAGCTGCAGCTTAACTAGGTCTTTCCTTGCAGCACTGGACCACACGACCGGACAATGGAATCAAGATTAGACCAAACTAGCAGAACTTGCTTATTGGAGTGTGACGTCAAAAAAGCTGATTATCTCTTTATTTTCGGCTAGACCTCTCCCCATCTTTACAACCATTGAATCTATATGTTTTGACCATGACAGTTTACAATCTAAGGTAACGCCTTAGTAATTTAGTCCCGTCAACTTGTTCAACAGCCACACCATTCATTACCAGATTCAGCTGAGGTCTAGCACGAGGTCTAGCACTTAAGGAATTATTTGTACCAAATACAATGCTCATAGTTTTAGAGATGTTCAGGACCAGTTTATTACTGGCCACCCATTCCAAAACAAACTGCAACTCTTTGTTAAGGGTAAGATGGTCAGTTTAATGAGGGTATGTTTGGCAGCATGAGTGAAGGATGCTTTGTTGCGAAATAGGAAGCTGATTCTAGATTTCATTTTGGATTGGAGATGTTTAATGTGAGTCTGGAAGGAGAGTTTACAGTCTAACCAGACACCTAGGTATTTGTAGTTGTCCACATATTCTAAGTCAGAACCGTCCAGAGTAGTGATGCTGGACGGGCGGGCAGGTGCGGGCAGCGATCGGTTGAAGAGCATGCATTTAGTTTTACTTGCATTTAAGAGCTGTTGGAGGCCACGGAAGGAGAGTTGTATTGCATTGAAGCTCATCTGGAGGTTAGTTAACACAGTGTCCAAACGGCCAGAGGTATACAGAATGGTGTCGTCTGCGTAGAGGTGGATCAAAGAATCATCAGCAGCAAGATCGACATCATTGATGTTTACAGAGAAGAGAGTCGGCCCGAGAATTGAACCCTGTGGCACCCCCATAGAGACTGCCAGAGGTCCGGACAACAGGCCCTCCGATTTGACATACTGACATACTGAACTCTATCGGAGAAGTAGAACCAGGCGAGGCAATCATTTGAGAACCAAGGCTGTTGAGTCTGCCAATAAGAATGTTGTGATTGACAGAGTCGAAAGCCTTAGCCAGGTCAATGAATATGGCTGCAGAGTAATGTCTCTTATCGATGGCGGTTATGATATCGTTTAGGACCTTGAGCGTTGCTGAAGTGCACCCGTGACAAGCTCTGAAACCAGATTGTGTAGCGGAGAAGGTACGGTGGGTTGCGAAATGGTCGGTAATCTGTTTGTTAACTTGGCTTTCAAAGACCTTAGAAAGGCAGGGTAGAATAGATATAGGTCTGTAGCAGTTTTGGTCTAGAGTGTCTCCCCCTTTGAAGAGGGGGATGACCGCGGCAGGTTTCCAATCTATGGGAATCTCAGACCATACGAAAGAGAGGTTGAACAGGCTAGTAATAGGGGTTGCAACAATTTCGGCACTTCATTTTAGAAAGAGAGGGTCCAGATTGTCTAGCCCGGCTGATTTGTAGGGGTCCAGATTTTGCAGCTCTTTCAGAACATCAGCTATCTGGATTTGGGTGAAGGAGAAGTGGGGGAAGTTTGGGCGAGTTGCTGTGGGGAGAGCAGGGCTGTTGACCAGGGTAGGGGTAGCCAGGTGGAAAGCATGGCCAGCCGTAGAAAAATGCTTATTGAAATTCTCAATTATTGTGGATTTATCGGTGGTAAGTGTTTCCTAGCCTCCGTGCAGTGTGCAGGTGGGAGGAGGTGCTCTTATTCTCCATGGACTTTACAGTGTCCCAGAACTTTTTGGAGTTCGTGCCAGAGGATGCAAATTTCTGCTTGAAAAAGCTAGCCTTAGCTTTCCTAACTGCCTGTGTATATTTGTTCCTAACGTCCCTGAAACGTTGCATATCACGGGGGCTGTTCGATGCTAATGCAGAACGCCACAGGATGTTTTTGTGCTGGCCAAGGGCAGACAGGTCTGGAGAGAAACAAGGGCTATATCTGTTCCTGGTTCTAAATTTTTTGAATGAGGCATGCTTATTTAAGATGGTGAGGAAGGCACTTTTAAAGAATAACCAGGCATCCTCTACTGACGGGATGAGGTCAATATCCTTCCAGGATACCCGGGCCAGGTCGATTAGAAAGGCCTGCTCGCTGAAGTGTTTTAGGGATCGTTTGACAGTGATGAGGGGTGGTTGTTTGACCGCAGATCCATTACGGATGCAGGCAATGAGGCAGTGATCGCTGAGATCTTGGTTGAAAACAGCAGAGGTGTATTTGGAGGGCAAGTTGGTTAGGATGATATCTATGAGGGTGCCCGTGTTTACAGATTTGGGGTTGTACCTGGTGGGCTCATTGATAATTTGTGTGAGGAGTTTAGGTTTAGGTCACCTAGCAGCACGAGCTCCGAAGATAGATGGGCGGCAATCAATTCACATATGGTGTCCAGGGCACAGCTGGGGGCAGAGGGTGGTCTATAGCAAGCGGCAACAGTGAGAGACTTGTTTCTGGAAAGATGGATTTTTAAAAGTAGAAGTTCGAATTGTTTGGGTACAGACCTGGATAGTAAGACAGAACTCTGCAGGCTCTCTCTGCAGTAGATGGCAACACCGCCCCTTTTGGCAGTTCTATCTTGTCGGAAAATATTATAGTTAGGGATGGAAATTTCAGGGTTTTTGGTGGACTTCCTAAGCCAGGATTCAGACACGGCTAGGACATCCGGGTTGACAGAGTGTGCTAAAGCAGTGAATAAAACAAACTTAGGGAGGAGGCTTCTTATGTTAACATGCATGAAACCAAGGCTTTTACGGTTACAGAAGTCAACAAATGAGAGCAACTGGGGAGTAGGAGTGGAGCTAGGCACTGCAGGGCCTGGATTAACCTCTACATCATCAGAGGAACAGAGGAGGAGTAGGATGAGGGTACGGCTAAAGGCTATCAGGACTGGTCGTTTAGTGCGTTCAGAGCAGAGAGTAAAAGGAGCAGGTTTCTGGGTGTGAGAGAATAGATTCAAGGCATAATGTACAGACAGAGTTATGGTAGAATGTGAGTACATTGGAGGTAAACCTAGGCATTGAGTAATGATGAGAGATATATTGTCTCTAGAGACGTTTAAACCAGGTGATGTCACCGCATATGTGGGAGGTGGAACAACATGGTTGGTTAAGGCATATTGAGCAGGGCTAGAGGCTCTACAGTGAAATAAGACAATAATCACTAACCAGGACAGTAATGGACATATTGATGTTAGGGAGAGGCATGCGTAGCCAAGTGATCAATAGGGGTCCAGTGAGTGGTTGGGCTGGCTGGAGACACAGCGATTCAGACAGCTAGCAGGCCAGGGGTAGCAGGCTAGCAGACCGGGGCTAGCAAGCTAGCAGAAGAGCCTTAGAGGGAAGTCTTGACAGAGTAAAGCCTGTTTTGGCCTCCGCGTGCGGTGACGTCGATAGACCAGTCGCGATGGATTAGTAGGGTTCCGAGTAGCAGAGGGGTCCATGTCCAATTGGGAAAATAGGTATAGTGGCCCAAGAAATTGGCCGATGGATCTATACAGCCAACAATCCAATATGCTCTAGACAGCTAGCAGCTAGCAGGCCGCAGCTTGCAGATGGGCATTCAGGGGTGGTCGCGATCTAGAGGCCAGTTGAGTACCCCCTCGAGCACATTACGTCGTAGTCCAGTCGTGAAGGATCGGCGGGGTTCCGTGCCCCGTACCGGCAGTAGAAGGGGTCCAGGTATTGTAGCCCAGGAGTGGCTGATGGGCCTCTTTAGCAAGCCGGGAGAAAGGGCCTAGCATGGGCTAGCTCCAGACTAATTGGTGCTTGCTCCGGGACCGACGTTAGCCAGTACTCGGATAGCAGCTAGCTAGCTGCGAAGATCCAGGTGAAAATGTCCAGAGCTTACGGTAGGAATACAGGGATATGGAGAAAAAATAGGTCCTGTATGCTCTGGTTTGAGTCGCGTTGTACAAACTGGCGAGATCCTTCCGAGCTAAAGGTTAGCTGATGACCACTAGCAGTGGTTAGCTGACTACTAGCTAGTAGCTAGTGAGCTGGCTAGCTTCTGTTGGGGGATTCCGGATTCGAGGTGAATAATACTTTAGAAAAAAACAGATCCGCACCACATTGGGTGAGGCGGGTTGCAGGAGAGTGTTTTGAAGTTGAGTTTTAGAAAAAATATTTGAAAAGATATATACACAGGACACGACAAGACGAGGACAAACGACGTCTGACTGCTATGCCATCTTGGATAAGTGTATCCATATCTACCTCGTACCTCTGCACATTGATCTGGTTCTGGTACTCCCTGTATATAGCTACATTTTTTGTGTATTTTATTCCTCTTGTGTTACTATTTTTAGAAATGGCTCATAAGCAAGAATTTCACGGTAAAGTCTACCCCAGTTGTATTCGCTGCATTTGACAAATAACATTTGATTTGAAATTATACCTGAAAACATATCAACACGCCGTTCAATATCCCCTTACATGAGCTAACAATTGAGAAAATCACAATAGTTGAATATATCATCGAATAGTTTAGTCTCTCTCAGAGCTTTGGATTTACTGTATATTTGCCATATTCAATTGATCTACAAATCTGGGAGGTAGATTTAGTCATGCACCTCTCATACTAATCATGGAATGGGAGAGAACATGTGGTTCTGCAGCTAAGGCAGTTTGCATCGCAAAGAAAAAGTAGTCCCCTTATGTAAATTATGTAGCGGTTCATAGCAACCACTAGCCTTAGGTAAAGCAGATATTAATCTACAAAACAGAGGTTTCACATGAGTCCTTGTTACATGTGTGGGTATGTTGTATAACTATATACAGTAATGCATTTATTTACACTATTATTGCACGGTCATGCACAAGATCATTCATGTCTGAAAAATGGCTTTAGACTTTTCACTTTAATAGTTAACCGCAATGACTGTGTAATGTCATTGATTGGCCAGAAAATCTACTATCCTGGTTTCCCATGACTGTAACAGGCCCTGATTAGCGGGGAAGGAAGATAGTCCACGTGCTGCGGAACTTGAGGTGTACATTTGAAATGTATCCCCCTGAATTATTCTAATGGGAACTCTGTCTACTTCTGTTTCTTGTCAACAACATATGTTTTATTACAGTATTACCAATCTGTCCACTCTATGTAATGTATTCAATGTCTTTCACATCCTTCTCACATACTTCTTTTCTCTGTCCTTTCTTCCATAGATCGCCTTCTCCCAGCACAACAGCATCATGGACCTGGTGCAGTTTTTTGTCACCTTTTTCAGGTACGTACCATTTAGATGGAACTAATAAGGCAAACGAATATGCAATTTTCCCTTTCTGCTTAATAAACAAAGACAACAGTTGTCTCGGCTGTCTCCAGGCCATCTTCTGCCAGTCAACCAGTTTCACTGAGTGAGCCAATCACATGCGTTGTCAGTGCTTCATTTGAGACAGATCTTGCCGGAACAGGATCCGGAACAGGATCCGGCATCTCTTCGTCTTAGACTGTTTCGTTCTGGGACCTATTTGGCCAGATCCGGTACCTCTTGTGGCATGAAAACGTTTTTTAAAAGTATCACTTTTTTGAGTAAAAGCGATCAAAGGTAATTTGAATTGCAACTTCCTTAACATCAGCCCTGGCCTGATATTCTAAGATTTGATTCGGGAATAGAAATCAAACTGGATGGACATCAGAAATAGAGGAAGGACTAAAAACAAACAAAATATAACTATTGTAAAACAGATTGTGTCTGTAAAATGTGTATAAGATATGTAGACTGAAGGTAGAAGCCTAAGTGTTTATTGGTTTACTCCAATTGGGGGAAGGGTGGTAGGGTTTGCGGGGAATAATAAAGGTATATTCTAAAAAAAGCATGTATGTCTATATAGGTATGTGTATGTATATATGTGTATATGTATGCATGCGTGTATGTATATGGATATATATATTTACCCAAATAATATATGGGGGCTTGGAAATGATGCAGACAATTACATTGATGGAAGCAACATTCTTTCCGCAATATTAAGCTGATCCACCCCTTTAAAAAAAAAGAAGAAAAAAAAGAGTTGATTCGGGTTGGGTTGGCCCGGGCTTATGGTTTGCGTAACATTGTAACCTATGTTTGAGACCAATGCATGGCCATGGTTGTGTGAGTAGCACGCCTGTATCTCTCACAGAACTAGAATTAGATTCACTTTCTATGATCTTTCTCTCTGCTCTGATGGACATGAGCCTTCAACTCTCATCTCTCCAGCGTTGCATTATTTTGCCACAGAGGATCAACAGCTTCTTTTAAAAAATTGCCTAGCTGTGGATTGTGTGTAGCCCAGTAACAAGGCATAGCCTACAGTCGGGAACGCGCAGCAAATCTGTCAGTGCACAGCATGCAGACAAAACAGGCTTTTCGCAATATTTCAAGTACAATCGCAGGAAAACAGGTTGGAAACCAAATGGTGCCTGCTGAAAATAGAAGACACGAATCTGTCTGCCATAGGCTAACACAATATTTGATAAACTTCCAAATATTGTTTTACAAAGTAAAACAAGAGTGAGATGTAGGCTTTTGGCACGAATGTATTGGCCATCTCTGGCGAGTGAGCTGGGTGAGTCAGTGAAACTGAAAAGCATGTTTAGGACTATCATTTCCTCCTCATATTGTAGCCTACAGTATGTCTCCACACAATTATTGATGAATTCAAGGTCGTTTTTATTGATCTAATTTAGATTTGTGTGGTATTAAAAAAGATTCTGCCTAAGTCTCCAGTCATGTCAAATTATTTAGAATTGCATGAAATGCATTTATAAAAGGCTGTGTGTAAATCCCTCTACTCTACTGCTCTATGCCGCTACACAAATGCAATGATATTCATGCAGTGCTTTATTATGAAGGTGATATTTTTTTTCTCATCCCTTCCGGGACTTCAGAGTTCCCCAGGTCACCCCGCCCTCTCGCGCTCTCGGCAGCTCCTGATTTCCAACTAAACACTGTGCATTGTGCTTCGTTATTGGCAGACACGTTTGGAAACTACCAAAACAGGCAGACATTTCAGGCGGTCTTTTCAAACAGTTCTTACATCAAAAGGGGATAATCATAATTTTCACAATTTCAGTATTATTCCAACCTCATAGTGTAGAAATACAGTTGAAGTCGGAAGTTTACATGCACCTTAGCCAAATACATTTAACCTCAGTTTTTCACAATTCCTAACATTTAATCCTAGTAAAAATTACCTGTTTTAGGTCAGTTAGGATTACCACTTTATTTTAAGAATGTGAAATGTCAGAATAATAGTATAGAGAATTATTTATTTAATATTTTATTTCTTTTTTCACATTCCCAGTGGGTCATAAGTTTACATACACTCAATCAGTATTTGGTAGCATTGCCTTTAAATTGTTTAACTTGGGTCAAACGTTTCGGGTAGCCTTCCAAAAGCTTCCCACAATACGTTGGGTGAATTTTGGCCCATTCCTCCTGACAGAGCTGGTTTAACTGAGTCAGGTTTGTAGGCCTCCTTGCTCGCACACGCTTTTTCAGTTCTGCCCACACATTTTCTATGGGTTTGAGGTCAGGGCTTTGTGATGGCCACAACAATACCTTGACTTTGTTGTCTTTAAGCCATTTTGCCACAACTTTGGAAGTATGCTTGGGGTGGTTGTTCATTTGGAAGACCCATTTGCGTCCAAGCTTTAACTTCCTGACTGATGTCTTGAGATGTTGCTTCAATATATCCACATAATTTAATTAAATTTTTCTCCCTCATGATGCAATCTATTTTGTGAAGAGCACCAGTCCCTCCTGCAGCAAAGCACCCCCACAACATGATGCTGCCACCCCTGTGCTTCACGGTTGGGATGGTGTTCTTCGGCTTTCAAGCCTCCCCCTTTTTCCTCCAAACATAACGATGGTCATTATGGCCAAACAGTTCTATTTTTGTTTCATCAGACCAGAGGACATTTCTCCAAAAAGTACGATCTTTGTCCACATGTGCAGTTGCAAACCATAGTCTGGCTTTTTTATGGCGGTTTTGGAGCAGTGTCTTCTTCCTTGCTGAGCGGCCTTTCAGGTTATGTCGATATAGGACTCATTTTACTGTGGGTATAGATACTTTTATACCTGTTTCCTCCAGCATCTTCACAAGGTCCTTTGCTGTTGTTCTGGGATTGATTTGCACTTTTCGCACCAATGTATGTTTATCTCTAGGAGACAGAACGCGTCTCCTTCCTGAGTGGTATGATGGCTGCGTGGTCCCATGGTGTTTATACTTGCATACTATTGTTTGTACAGATGAACGTGGTACCTTCAGGCGTTTGGAAATTGCTCCCAAGGATGAACCAGACTTGTGGAGGTCTACAATTTTTTTTCTGAGGTCTTGGCTGATTTATTTTGATTTTCCCATCATGTCAAGCAAATAGGCACTGAGTTTGAAGGTAGGCCTTGAAATACATCCACAGGTACACCTCCAATTGACTCAAATGATGTCAATTAGCCTATCAGAAGATTCTAAAGCCACGACATCATTTTCTGGAATTTTCCAAGCTGTTTAAAGGCACAGTCAACTTAGTGTATGTAAACTTCTGACCCAGTGGAATTGTGATACAGTGAATTATAAGTGAAATAATCTGTCTGTAAACAATTGTTGTAAAAATTACTTGTGTCGGGGCCTCCCGGGTGGTGCAGTGGTCTAGAGCACTGCATCGCATTGCTAGCTGCGCCACCAGAGTCTCTGGGTTCGCGCCCAGGCTCTGTCGCAGCCGGCCGCGACCGGGAGGTCCGTGGGGCGACGCACAATTGGCATAGCGTCGTCCGGGTTAGGGAGGGTTTGGCCGGTAGGGATATCCTTGTCTCATCGCGCTCCAGCGACTCCTGTGGCGGGCCGGGCGCAGTGCGCACTAACCGAGGGGGGCGGGTGCACAGTGTTTCCTCCGACACATTGGTGTGGCTGGCTTCCGGGTTGGAGGCGCGCTGTGTTAAGAAGCAGTGCGGCTTGGTTGGGTTGTGCTTCGGAGGACGCATGGCTTTCGACCTTCATCTCTCCCGAGCCCGTACGGGAGTTGTAGCGATGAGACAAGATAGTAATTACTAGCGATTGGATACCACGAAAATTGGGGAGAAAAGGGGATACATTTATTTTTTTTATTAAAAAAAATTTAATACTTTTTTTGTTTTTGTTTTACTAGTGTCATGCACAAAGTAGATGTGCTAACCGACTTGCCAAAACTATAGTTTGTTAACAAGAAATTTGTGGAGTGGTTGAAAAACCAGTTTTCATGACTCCAACATAAGTGTATGTAAACTTCCGACAGTCAAGTTTTTGACTGCACTGGGACTTTAAGGTTCAGTCATTTGCTCCAAGAGCTTATTCCACTGTGTCATGGTCATAGTGGCACACACTTCCTTCTCACCCACTGTCTTCTTTAGTAAGCACCTTCTGAAGCATGCACTTTATCCACTTTTTTCCCAGATGTAACAGCTGATTTTTCAATATAATGTCACTCTCTGTGTTTGTCCCCTGCTCTTATCCTGCCTTGTTAAGTCTACTTCAGTGATCAAGTGCAGTTCTAATTATATTAGAACTGGGCGGCAGGGTAGCCTAGTGGTTAGAGCGTTGGACTAGTAACTGAAAGGCTGCAAGTTCAAATCCCCGAGCTGACAAGGTACAAATCTGTCGTTCTGCCCCTGAACAGGCAGTTAACCCACTGTTCCTAGGCCGTCATTGAAAATAAGAATTTGTTCTTAACTGACTTGCCTAGTTAAATAAAGAAAAAATAAAAATATTACAATAAATAAAACCTCCACAGATCCCTGTGCATCATGGGTCAAAGGCTTTAGCAGAAGCAGTATGTGCTGCCCTATGTGACCACAGCTGATTAAAGGCTTTAGTCAAAGGGAAAAAGGAGTTCACGTGCAGCTATGTTAACATGGTTGTAGATGTTTCTGTGTAAATGCTATGCATGTGCATGTCACAGAGGGTACGAGTTTGTGGTCTCTGTATGTGTGAGAGTGTATGCTTTGTTGTTTGTGTGTGAGTGTCTGCATGCTTTGGTTTGTTTGTGTGTGTGTTGGCTGTGCTCCATTGGTGTGTATAAGAGATGAAGTGGCAGGGCGGCAGAGCTGCGGTGCCCTGTGTGTGAGTCGGGCCCTGCAGGCTGAGGGCACACTGACATGATGGAGCTGGCACCACAGAGAGAGAGAGGGGAAGAGCGAAAGAGAGAGAGCGGGAACTAGGAAGGGAGAGGGGGGGTCGAGAGAGAGACGATGGGGAGGGAGAGAGAGGGGGGGAACGAGAGACAGAGTGGAGGAGATATTTTCCCTTAGAATTAAATAATCTCAGTGGTGCTCTTTCTCATAGGTGCTCTTTCTCCAATCCTGAGTTAGGGCGGTATGCAGTCATAGATTTCACCATCATTATCTTGTTTCAGGTACTGTAACAACAGTACAGTAATTTGATCATTTGGACATGTTTTGACCCTCTACATGCCTCTCCTTTAGCATCTTTCTTCTATTTTTCTCTTAGTATATCTTCATATGTTTGACTGACACTCTGGGTGTCTGTTCCTCTATTTTAGTGTTCATCCAAGCTAATTATATTTCTGCAATTATCTTTACTGTACAGTTCACCTGTCATCCTATGTCTGACTCTGTGCGTGTGTGTGTGACAATGCCACATGATCTCCTAAGTTACATCATGCATATCTTTAACATATGTACACTTGCATACATGAGAGACAGAAACGTGAGAGGGAAAATAGGTTGGAAGATTGTCGCCTAATTTTATCCTCAAGCTAAACTCTCGACATGAAGTAGTATTCTAACAGACTCTGATTAACTTCTAAAAGCTAATTTGACCAGCTTTTCTTTGAAGAGTGGTTAAATAGTTTTCTATCTCTTTCTCTCTCTCGTTCACTTTCCAGAGCGGTTCCCTAAATGAGCAAGAAAAATTGTTGTAATGAAGGAGTGTTTATGCTGCTTCTCCTTTTCAGCCCCAATGCTAATTGGTGACATTGCAGTTCAGTTTGGTCCAATTACTCGTTTCCTCTCTCTAAGTTGATTAGAAATCATCTCTCCTTCTTCTCAAGTTCAGCACAGAGACAATATACAAAGCTAAGTGGCTAATAAGCCTCTATCAGCTGTCCCAATTATTTCAAAATGGCTATCAACATTCTGTGCCGCTGCGACCTGAGGGATACTCCAGGCAGTTTGACAAACAACACTGCTCTGATAGAAAGGTAAACAAATTGGGATTGTGTTATCCACTATTTGGGCTCCCTTAGAAATCAGCCTTTTGCCATTCTGTGTGCCTGGGGGAATATACTTGGTTAACAGCTTGGTAGTCTATGGTGTACAGATGGAATTGTCTTTCTTTTGATAATTTGTGGATTGTGTGTGGAGGATTGGGTATCGATCTTGTAGCTTGCTGCTGGGTGTTTGTGATATGTTCTCCAATGGTTCGGATGATTGGACATGTTATAAACCCCTTCCCCATGTTCATGTGATCCACAATACCGAACAACTAACCCTCAGCCCCTCAGTGCCCCACGTACACACACACGCACACACACACACACACACACACACACACACACACACACACACACACACACACACACACACACACACACACACACACACACACTACCTTCGGAAAGTATCGATATTTCTTGACTTTTTCCCCCTCACCCATCTACACAAAATACCCCATAATGACAAAGTGGAAACATGTTTTTAGGAATGTTTGCAAAGTTATTGAAAACGAAATTCAGAAATATCGAATTTACATAAGTATTCACACCCCTGAGTCAATACATGTTAGAATCACCTTTGGCAGCGATTACAGCTGTGTCTTCCTGGGTAAGTCTCCAAATGCTTTACACACCTGATTGTGCAAATATTGTACATTCTTTCAAAAATCTTTGTGTGGACCAAACAACTGATTCTCATGCAAAATCCTATTTTCCCTAACCCCTAACCCTAACCGTTAACCTAACTCTTACCTTAAACTTAACCCCAGCTCCTAATTCTAGCCCTAACCCTAATTCTGACCCTAACTGTAAATCTTCCATGTGGGGACCAGAGAAATGTCCCCCACTTGGTCAGGATAGCAAAACCAAGCCACACACACACACACACACACACACACACACACACACACACACACACACACACACACACACACACACACACACACACACACACACACACACACACACACACACACACTGTATCCGTCCCACTCAGCCCTCCCATCCACCCCAGAACTGCACATGGAACTCATTGGTTTGAATCTCATTGGTTGCGGATGACTTGGCTAAAGCTATATCTGTAAGAAACCCCAATAAACCCCCTAATACCTCTTTAATAGTGACAGTTAGTCTTCTCCTCTCCCCATTAGTGCAGTAAGCCGCCGTGTTTGGGATTAATTGCAGGCTGAGTTAATAGATTTGATGTGGAATGATGGACTGTTACTGATTGGGCTTTGAAATATGGCCAAACCAACAAGCGGTGTTGGAGGGGAGGAAGAGTCTGTTCCAAACAATCCCAGTTACACTCCTGCCAGCAATATGGAGCTACAGCCATCATAGGGTTGTGTGAGACTTTCATGATTATTTATTTATTTTCCCAAAGTTTTTAGACATTGGTGAAGAAATTGGTACTGACGTACTGTACGGTCATATTTAATCAAACCTGTCAAACCTGCACACACATGCACCTATAGTGACAACTGTAAGTATGTACCATACTGTCAGTATATGGTTCACATCACTAACTAGGCAAATTCCTCAGTCTGATAGTTTATGTACTGTACTAGTGGTTTTCCAGAACATATGAGAAAGAGCATTTCCACAGCCTTTCAGCAGGCTTGGCTTGGAAATGTCACGCTAATTACAACTCTTTAGCCCTTTACGATGTGGTCATTGCTTCTAAGCTATTTTCTAGCTGTACACGGAGGGCGTTATGAAGATAGCTATTGTCTTGGACTTCTACACTACTTCCTGCCTTGGTGGTTTGGTTCTTTGGCCTCCAGGACTTGTAAAAGCTCTGGTTGAAAGACAGGCTTTGTGTGATCTAATGTCCAGATGTCATTGGCATTGGGATCATTCTATGTGACATTGCTCTGTGTAAGATGGCCACTCTCCTTGACCCACTCCATGGGTCCAATTGATTTCATGCTATTTCCCCATATTTCACTTGGTTTACCTCCGCAGTCTTAAAGTCCATTTCATAGTATTTGGTGCTGCTAGCCCTTTGGTGGCCATTTTTGTAGTTTTCTCTAAGGTAAAAAGACATGCAGCACTCTATGCAGGCACATGGAGAAATGACAACTGTCAAGGCAACCAAATCTTCCGCAAAGTACAGTCGTGGCCAAAAGTTTTGAGAATGACACAAATATACATTTTCACAAAGTCTGCTGCCTCAGATTGTATGATGGCAATTTGCATATACTCCAGAATGTTATGAAGAGTGATCAGATGAATTGCAATTAATTGCAAAGTCCCTCTTTGCCATGCCAATGAACTGAATACCCCAAAAACATGTCCACTGCATTTCAGCCCTGCCACAAAAAGACCAGCTGACATCATGTCAGTGATTCTCTCATTAATACAGGTGTGAGTGTTGATGAGGACAAGGCTGGAGATCACTCTGTCATGCTGATTGAGTTCGAATAACAGACTGGAAACTTCAAAATGAGGGTGGTGCTTGGAATCATTGTTCTTCCTCTGTCAACCATGGTTACCTGCAAGGAAACGCGTGCCGTCATCATTGCTTTGCACAAAAAGGGCTTCACAGGCAAGGATATTGCTGCCAGTAAGATTGCACCTAAATCAACCATTTATCGGATCATCAAGAACTTCAAGGAGAGCGGTTCAATTGTTGTTAAGAAGGCTTCAGGGCGCCCAAGAAAGTCCAGCAAGCACCAGGACCGTCTCCTAAAGTTGATTCAGCTGCGGGATCGGGGCACCACCAGTACAGAGCTTGCTCAGGAATGGCAGCAGGCAGGTGTGAGTGCATCTGCACGCACAGTGAGGCGAAGACTTTTGGTGGATGGACTGGTGTCAAGAAGGGCAGCAAAGAAGCCACTTCTCTCCAGGAAAAACATCAGGGACAGACTGATATTCTGCAAAAGGTACAGGGATTGGACTGCTGAGGACTGGGGTAAAGTCATTTTCTCTGAATACCCTTTCCGATTGTTTGGGGCATCCGGAAAAAAGCTTGTCCGGAGAAGACAAGGTGAGCGCTACCATCAGTCCTGTGTCATGCCAACAGTAAAGAATCCTGAGACCATTCATGTGTGGGGTTGCTTCTCAGCCAAGGGAGTGGGCTCACTCACAATTTTGCCTAAGAACACAGCCATGAATAAAGAATGGTATCAACACATCCTCCGAGAGCAACTTCTCCCAACCATCCAGGAACAGATTGGTGACGAACAATGCCTTTTCCAGCATGATGGAACATGATGGCCAGGTAACTCCCCAGACCTTAATCCCATTGAAAACTTGTGGTCAATCCTCAAGAGGTGGGTGGACAAAGAAAACCCCACAAATTCTGACAAACTCCAAGCATTGATTATGCAAGAATGGGCTGCCATCAGTCAGGATGTGGCCCAGAAGTTAATTGACAGCATGCCAGGGCGGATTGCAGAGGTCTTGAAAAAGAAGGGTCAACACTGCAAATATTGACTCTTTGCATCAACTTCATGTAATTGTCAATAAAAGCCTTTGACACTTATGAAATGCTTGTAATTATACTTTAGTATTCCATTGTAACATCTGACAAAAATATCTAGACACTGAAGCAGCAAACTTTGTGAAAATTAATATTTATGTCATTATCAAAACTTTTGGCCACGACTGTACATTGACACATTGACAAATCTTTCAAGGAGATGATTACGCTGGCCATTCAAAACATTTCTAAAGTATTTCTAAAGTATTAATAGTGCTCACTTTAGATCAGGTACTGCAAAATGTGATTTGTAAAATGGTTTAAAAGAACACCTAACCGTATGCATAATTCATAAATTATTCAAAAGTTGTGAATAACTATCTATATAGCATTTACAAATTTACAAAACGTAGGTATACTAATAAATAAATGGTGAGCAAACTATTTATGAATGCCTTATAAATGGTTATTACTGAACGTTATAATAAAGCGTTAACAGATTGGTCATGTGACAGCTAGACCATGAAAATAGTCACTACCCCCTTGTGACGTCATGCTAGTTCTATGCATTATTACATATTTAAAGAATAGGTTTGATTGTAGGCAGCTACTTTTGTCCTTACCTCCTCATGGTACTGTTGTGAAATTATATTATATTTCATGTAAATACTAGAATGAATAGATAATGGGTGATGAGCTAATTAAATTCACATTTACATTTTAGTCATTTAGCGGACACTTATCCAATGCGACATACAGGAGCAATTAGGGTTAAGTGCTCAAGAGCACATCAACAGATTTTTTTACCTAGTCTGCTCGGGGATTCAAACCAGCGACCTTTCGGTTACTGGCCCAACGCTAGGCTACCTGCCGCAAATGTATTGATTGATTGGTTGATTGATTGTGCTGTTTCCTCCTGCAGCTGTTTCCTGTCCCTGTTGCTGGTGGCAGCGGTGGTGTGGAAGGTCAAACAGACGTGCTGGGCATCCAGGAGGAGAGAGGTAGGTCATAGGTCAATCTCATCAGCTGTCGTAATTTATGGAAACCATGGTGGCGTTCCAGGTAGATTACATTGCAGTTGCCCTGCGCACATCTACCAATGGTCACATGCCACATCATTTACTGCGCAGACGGGTATCAGATTACTATATCTTAGGATGCAGATGGATCTGGCGGGCGACTGGAATGTAGTCTGCCTGGAACGCGACCCATGAGCGGATCAGACAGTACATCACAGATTCAAACCCCCTTACTGGCACAAATGAGAGGGTGCTCTATTCTCACTGACTCAGACTCTGGGTTTGTGTTTGTGTCTACAAATATGTGTATGTTTTTGTGTTTGTCCCTGTCTCTGTGGGTTTTAACATAATTACATGATTTCCTATGCAGTGGTAAGAGCTTCTGGTACTCTATATGTACACTGAGTATACAAAACCTGCTCTTTCCATGA
The DNA here is from genome assembly GCF_045679555.1 of Salvelinus alpinus. Lineage (NCBI taxonomy): Eukaryota > Metazoa > Chordata > Actinopteri > Salmoniformes > Salmonidae > Salvelinus > Salvelinus alpinus. Next base: position 56,791,897 of record NC_092088.1, on the reverse strand, counting down.
CATAGACTGACCAGCTAAATCCAGGTGAAAGCTATGATCCCTTATTGATGTCACCTGTTAAATCCACAGGTTAACGCAGGATTTTTAAGCCTTGAGACAATTAAGGAATGGATTGTGTGTGTGTGTCATTCAGAGGGTGAACACAAGATTGAAGTGGCTTTGAAGAGGGTATGGCAGTAGGTGCCAGGCACACCGGTTTGAGGTTGTCAAGAACTGCAACGCTGCTGGGTGTTTCACGCTTAACAGTTTCCCGTGTGTATCAAGAATGGTCCACCACCCAAAGGACATCCAGCCAACTTGACACAACTGTCGGAAGCGTTGGATTCAACATGGGCCAGCATCTCTGTGGGAATGCTTTCGACACCTTGTAGAGTCTATGCCCCAACACATTTTCTTTGTTCTGAGGGCAAAAGGGGGTGCAACTCAATATTAGGAAGGTGTTCCAAAATGATTTCTTCACCTTTTCATGGACAATTGAACAGACCAGATCCTCAAAGACATTGACTGACCTTGTCTGTGACTCTACATGTCAACAAAGTAGGGTAGACTCTAGAATGTTTTCATAATGGTAGTAGACCCCCCATCACATTCTGTACCACACCCACTGTGTGCTGTTCACTAGTAGCTTCCCCTGCAGGCAAGGCTTCATTACCCCCCTCCAGTGCAAAGGCAGCTCCCGACCCCCGGCTGTTCTGAAGGTTGTGTTATTGTCACCCGCTCTGCAAACACGACTCACTCCTTAACGAGCGGAGCGCAGCGATAAACAAGGCCATTCCCCTTAATTACTGCTCCTCATGATCCAATTAACTCTGACGGAGTGATGCTTAACGAAGTGGAATGGAGTGATATATCACTTAAAGCTGCAACAGATGCCACATCGGTTTCATTTGTCTCTTTTTCTACTCTTCTGTTTTCTTTACAGGCCGCAAAACGGTGCCATAAATACACGCATACCAATGTGCAACGTAAATAAGTCATGATTGGGCTTTTAAAATCAATACAAACATCAGTGTGGATTTAATTGAGATGTAACATGCTCGGTTTCTGTGAAATCCATTGAGATTTGACAAGAGGACTCCTATAGTTAAAACACTGGTGGTTTTGTCCCTCTGCCAAGGCTGCCACAGTTGGGGGTTTTCTCTTCAGCAAATGCTGTGCTTTCAGATGTGTAATGGTTTTAATATCACAGAGGGGAATATTCCCGCCTGTTTTAGCTCTGTCCTTTTATCAACATGTGCACATCTTATTAGTCCATTTTACTTTCATATCTTGTGTGTCAGATGATTAAGTGATTTTTCTGTTAGTGGGACGGCTATTGATTTAGCCAAGTTTTTTTTAAAGTTCTCTGCAACATTTCAATTATACCTACAGGAAGTTTTCGGCTGTACTGTATCTACTGTTGCAGAAATGTGTGTGTGGGGTTTGGATTGCCACAGAGAATATAAAATATAGCTACTGTACCTGTACTACACACCTGTTTGTGCTTATGTGGCAGACTTGAACCCAAAACGCCAAGTTTTATGCCATTATGAATGAATGGTGGTGACATCTCCAGTGTAGTGTAAAGTCTCCTCTTACCTGGCTAGCCCTGTATTTGTTTAGCCTTGTTTCCCAGTGAAAGCACACTTGCTTGTGGACACGTCTACATTATTTATGAGGAAGAGTCCCATGTCACAGAAGAGCTGCAATGCTGCATTCACTGTGCCTCACTCTCTTTGTGGACACTAACACTCAGTTTGAATGTAGACTACACCCATGGGGTAAAGTCCAGGAGCACTGATATCACACATATCCAGCTGCATTAGTTATTTTACTACATCCCATATATTACAGGGGGTTGTAGCCCTATTTTATGACCACGGTTAGAACAGAGAGGTACAGTTGAAGTCGGAAGTTTACATACACCTTAGCCAAATACATTTAAACTCAGCTTTTCACAATTCCTGACATTTAATCCTAGTAAAAATTCCCAGTCTTAGGTCAGTTAGGATCAGCACTTTATTTTAATAATGTGAAATGTCAGAATAATTGTAGAGAGAATGATTTATTTCAGCTTTTATTTCTTTTTTCACATTCCCAGTGGGTCAGAAGTTTACATACACTCAATCAGTATTTGGTAGCATTGCCTTTAAATTGTTTAACTTGGGTCAAACGTTTCGGGTAGCCTTCCACAAGCTTCCCACAATACGTTCGGTGAATTTTGGCCCATTCCTCCTGACAGAGCTTGTGTAACTGAGTCAAGTTTGTAGGCCTTGTTCGCACACGCTTTTTCAGTTTGCCCACAAATCTTCTATGGGATTGGCATCAGGGCTTTGTGATGGCCACTCCAATAGCTTGACTTTGTTGTCCTTAAGCCATTTTGCCACAACTTTGGAAGTATCCTTGGGGTCATTGTCCATTTGGAAGACCCATTTGCGACCAAGCTTTAACTTCCTGACTGATGTCTTGAGATGTTGCTTCAATATGTCCACATAATTTTCCTTCCTCATGAAGCCATCTATTTTGTGAAGTGCACCAGTCCCTCCTGCAGCAAAGCACCGCCACAACATGATGCTGCCACCCCCGTGCTTCACGTTTTGGATGGTGTTCTTTGGCTTGCAAGCCTCCCCCTTTTTCCTCCAAACATAACGATGGTCATTATGGCCAAACAGTTCTATTTTTGTTTCATCAGACCAGAGGACATTTCTCCAAAAAGTACGATCTTTGTCCCCATGTGCAGTTTCAAACCGTAGTCTGGCTTTTTTTATGGTGGTTTTGGAGCAGTGGCTTCTTCCTTGCTGAGCGGCCTTTCAGGTTATGTCGATATAGGACTCGTTTTACTGTGGATATAGGTACTTTTGTATCTTCACAAGGTCCTTTGCTGTTGTTCTGGGATTGATTTGCACTTTTCGCACCAAAGTACGTTCCATTCTAGGAGACAGAACGCGCCTCCTTCCTGAGAGGTATGACGGTTGCGTGGTCCCATGGTGTTTATACTTGCGTACTATTGTTTGTACAGATGAACGTGGTACCTTCAGGCGTTTGGAATTGCTCCCAAGGATGAACCAGACTTGTGGAGGTCTACAATTTTTTCTGAAGTATTTGGCTGATTTCTTTTGATTTTCCCATGATGTCAAGCAAAGAGGCACTGAGTTTGAAGGTAGGCCTTGAAATACATCCACAGATACACCTCCATTTGACTGAAATGATGTCAATTAGCCTATCAGAAACTTCTAAAGCCATGACATAATTTTCTGGAATTTTCTTAGCAGTTTAAATGTACAGTCAACTTAGTGTATGTAAACGTCTGACCCACTGTAAATGTGATACAGTGAATTACAAGTGAAATAATCTGTCTGTAAACAATTGTTGTAAAATTGACTTGTGTCATGCACAAAGTAGATATCCTAACCGACATGCCAAAACTATAGTTTCTTAACAAGAAATTTGTGGAATGGTTGAAAAACGAGTTTTCATGACTCCAACCTAAGTGTATGTTAACTTCCGACTTCAACTGTATGTAGTTAAATACAAATAAATTAATAAGATGTATGTCAAAAAGATAGTGTGAGAACTGTTCTAGCAACTGCATGCCTGTGGTCAGTTGAGGAATGGAGTGTTAACATGTTTGTGTGTGTATGTCTCTCTCTCTCACACTCACGCTCTCACACACACACACTTTTAGTAGGGTTTTAGCTGTGTGTGAGGGTATATGGTGGAGAGAAGTGAGGGAAAGGACAGAGGATCCATTACTAGACTGAGGTAAACACACACGTGCTCACACATTGTCAGAAACAGTGAAAACCAATTGTCTGACTTCAGTGCTGGCAGCTCATAACTTTGTGATTAACTACGCAGGAGTCTTCCTACCTACTTCCTTCATTACTCACCCTGCACCATCAAGCGGGAAATTAACAATGCAAATCAATGGAGCTGGATGCTGTATTTTTATGATCTTCCTGTTTTGATGTTATTAAAGCAGGAGTGATGAGATAAATTGTTGATGTTACAGTAGGTGCTCGGGGACTTGGTCAATTGGACCAAATGGGGCTAATATATAATAGCCATTATTATTTTTCGGGCTCCAACGGTCATTTCTGAACAAGTTCTCATTTCTCTTTAAGATTGCCTTGTTAATGTAATTTATCATGTGTTGTAAACAAGAAGTCTAGGGGTTGTTGTTGTTTTAAGCAGTTATATAAGTGACACACAAAAAAGGAACATTATAAATGATATTCAGGGCCCTGGGGGAATTGATGCTGCATCACGGTCCTCTGACGTGATTAGACTCCTTTGCTCCATGTAAACCGCATGTGCTTTGGGCTTCAGTAAATCATTAGCGTGAATAAAGCTTCTATGCAGTTTTATCTATATCAGTGTATTAATGTTGCACGGTATACAGGTTCCACAGCAATATCACAGTACCAAAACGTCATGATACTTATGATACCAACATTTTAGAGTACCGTAGTACCATTTCATATGATACTACTACATTTTTCAGCCCTACCAATCTAAAGAACCCGCTGGCGCCTGTTATAAAATGTTAATGAATTCTGTTTTGTTTATAAATTCAGTTGCATTTTTTTAAGCAACAACCACTAGTCTTTTGTATGTGCTCGTCCAATAATGTCCACTTCACATTTAGGCGCATATCATATCACGTGTGGGAGGTGTAATCAGCCAGCCGGGCAGTCGCATCCCCTTCCAGCCATCACTCACCTGCTTCTCTCCGTCCGCTCTCCCTGCACATCTATTCCTGAAAGTTTTTGAAGTATAATTTAGCTGTGATTATGACTGGGGATGCAGTCCCTGATGAGTTTTCTTTGTTACATTTGTGCATTTGATACATTGGAGCAAACCATGTCGTGGGCCATTTTAAACTAATTCCAGGTTGCTAATTATTGGTTAGATAAAAAACAAAAATCTGTCACATTACCTAGCTAACGACTTTCTAACTTGACAGTAGGTCTAGTCAAATTTGATTGGAACAGGAAGAAAGGAAAAGGGTCTGCTACTCATGAGATGTGCTTCAAAGGTAGGATTCATATAGGCCTAATGTAAGAATAAAATATATCAAAAATCTATTTCTTGGTGCCTTACGTTTCTAAAGTTGGTATCAGTATGTTTGTGGGAGAGAGAGTGGTGTGTTTATGAGTGAGAGGGTGACAGAGAGAGTGTGTGTGTGAGTGAGAGAGGGTGGGACAGTCTATGTGGGTCTGTTTACTGAAGAGTGAGGAAGTTTTCATGCAGTGTTTTCCCCTTACTGACACAATGACATGCAGATCATTATGCATGTATATTACTTCCTCCCATTTCTCCAACCAAATCAAAGGTAGGCCTTTGCAAATATGAGCAAATCGCCATTATATGCAGTATTCTATTATACAGTGTGAAGTTAAATTCTATATGTGTTGTATTGAGTAGAAGTGTGAATATCAGTGACGGGGATTTCCATTGGAGAAGCAGTTTTTGCCTATCTTACTGTACTGTCTTTGGTAATACGTTAAAGGCAAATGTCTCATTATTTGACTTAATTTCAATGTACTGACAGTTATATTGTAGCACTATTCACAGTAGTGCATATCATCTGTTGGCACATATCCTATGGGTGAAACTCTGGAGGGATTGTTCTAGCGAAGGTGAAAATGGGATCTCTTCAGAGTTAATTATGGATCACAACCAGCAGAGAGGAAAATACAACTGGGCTCATGCTAATTACATTTCCAACAATAATTTTGGGATATGAGATCAAACAATCAAAACTACTTTGAAATTGTAATGATGATGCACAAGACAGCTTGTACAGACCTCTTTGATTCCCCTAATAGGGCTGCCCCTCTGTAGACTGGGGAAAAGCCCTATTTTGACAACTAACCTCATTAAGCTTGCTCTTCATCTCGCAATCAATAAATAAACAAATAAACAAACAAATTAATAGATAATGGCTTTCTTATTTAATTGTCAATTTTATGCGTTACTGTGGTAATAATTTGGTTGTCTGATGGCCATGTTAAGCAGCTTACTGCCGTAAATTAGCTTTTTACATTAGCGTTGACTCATATTTACCCCAAAATATTCACACAGCTAAAATATGTATTGAGTTTAGTCAGATTGTAGAGTATGGAAGTGGCGCATATGTCTCTCACCAGCTCCCCTCTGAAATTACCATCTATCCCCTCTAGTCTCCAGTCCAATGTAACTGCTATTCCAAACCACAGACAGATGTTGCCCAATTCTCTGATTAAATGCTGATTTATTCCTGTAATTTAGTTTAGCCGCTGTCGTCCTCAAAAGAGCAACATTAATTTTGTGGGCATAAATTAAACCATCATTTGTATTTGTGTGTGTTTGTGTGTGTTATCATATTAGGTGAGACTTGTTAAGGCTGGGCACTTCTGACCTTTTGGTGTCGGTATGATAATTACCACAATTCCCCATTATACTTATTATTTTAAATTCGACTTTGCATAAAGTAATTAACATATTGTGTAATTTCTTTGCTGTCATTATTGCATTACAGTTTAGAGATTTTCAGCTGTATGAGCTGCAAAAACATTCCATAATGAACAGAAATGTGATTAAATTTGAGGTTTTAAGGCTATTTTTTTCTTAACTTGTCCCTGCTATTCTCAAATTAGCCAGATTTGAAAGCAATTACAGCTCCCAGTAATCACATTTAATAATTTAGATGTTTGATAGTCTAGTTGTTGAAGTTATTATATTCTTCGGTAGTAGTGGAGCAGCCACCTATTGTGTTGAGAGAGAATTATTCTGATGAGAAAGTTATTCCCATAGCATATTCCCATAGCATATTCCCATAGCATATTCCCATAGCATATTCCCATAGGGCGGCGCACAATTGGCCCAGCGTCGTCCGGGTTTGGTCGGTGTAGACCGTCAAATAAGAATTTGTTCTTAACTGACATGCCTAGTTAAATAAAAAAATGTTTTTTTAATTGCTGTGAGTTGAGGTGACTCTGAAGGCCTACAGTACTTGGCACCCTCTATAGACCTATCACTCTATGCAACACAGACCACAATCTCCTGTTGGACAGATTATGTTGTCTGGGCCAGTGGGCACCAAATCACCCTTACCCCATATTTGGCAGCCATTAATAGAGGTGGTAGATTAGGAGGGTTTAATGTGGCCAAGCATTGGCTCCCCTGGACAGCCTCAGTGTAAACAAAGCAAAGGGATGAGCCTCGATGCTGTGCTGCTTAACCTAGCCGCTGAAGATCAGCAACACTCAGTCAGATAGGCTGCCAGCTATTCTGCGTGCCACCACAGCACTTGTACAGGCGGAGTCAAAGCCTAACCATGCTCTCTCATCATTGTATTCAAGACAGAAAGATAATCAGTTTTCTTTCCATTTAGGGATAGATTCATCGGAGTCGATTTGGTTAAAACCACAGTTTTTCCTTTCATACAGTGAACTGTATACCACCATGTTAGCCAGTCTACCATATGCTCTAAGCCATAAATCACACATTTTCATCAGAATGATCAGATTATACATAAAGCATAAGTAAACACACCTGAGTTTGTGTTAGTTTGTTTTGGGTACAAGCTGTATGATCGATAGTTAATACATTGTATTGGGGTATAGGCCGACGACGACACAGAAGGTGGAGTAAATATGAAAGACAGGGACACTATATCAGTCTTCAAACACAGCTGTGATGTTTACGGGCCCACTGTGCATTAATGACTCCACACTATCAGCTCCTCACAGGTGACTGCTTTTATCATCTGACGGTAGATTAGTCTGAAGGTCTCCAGCTTCGCAGGGATCTGAAACACCCGCCGCAAAACTCCAATGTCAATCTTCAAAGGAGCCAGGGACCCTGCGCCTAGTGCTCTGAGGGACGTGGCAAGGACGTCTCCCTGGAGCCATAACGTGGCCCACACCAGTTTTATTTGTGATTGTTCTGGTTTCATTTATTTTCTTCCTGCAAAGTTCCCAAGGCTCACTTTTTGTAATAATATCCCTCTACACATTCTGAGGTATGTTCTGACATGCTGATCCTTGTTGTCATGGTGATTGATGGTGATGATTGACTTCAGGCTGGTGTCTGAAATGTCTTCCATTTTATTTATTTTTGATAGTTTTTTTGGGGGGGGTAGATCAGCTTTAATATTGCAGGTAGATTATAGCCTCCATCAATGTAATTGCCTGCATCATTTCCAATCCCCCATATATTTTTTGTAAATATATACACATATACTGTCACGAACGTCGTCAGGGAAATGACCGGACCAAGGTGCAGCGTGGTGGGCGTACATTTTTCTTTATTAAGAATGTCGCCAACAAAACAAGAAACACCAAAAACGAACGTGAAGCTTACTCGGGCTATACAGGCTACTAACAAAGACAACTACCCACAACACTTCTCCCGGGTGGCGCAGTGGTCTATGGCACTGCATCGCAGTGCTAGCTGCGCCACCAGAGTCTCTGGGTTCGCGCCCAGGCTGGGCTGGGTTCGCGCCCAGGCTCTGTCGCAGCCGGCCGCAACCGGGAGATCCGTGGGGCGACGCACAATTGGCATAGCGTCGTCCGGGTTAGGGAGGGTTTGGCCGGTAGGGAGGGTTTGGCCGGTAGGGATATCCTTGTCTCAGTATGTAAAAAAGAAATGTAATAAAAATGTATGCGCTCTACTGTAAGTCGCTCTGGATAAGAGCGTCTGCTCTTGGCCGGTAGGGATATCCTTGTCTCAGTATGTAAAAATTTAATAAAATGTATGCACTCTACAGTAAGTCGCTCTGGATAAGAGCGTCTGCTAAATGACTAAAATGTCAAATGTAAAATGTAAAACTAAGGTGGCCAAACAGGCTGCCTAAGTATGATTCCCAATCAGAGACAACGATAGACAGCTACCTCTGATTGGGAACCACACTCGGCCAAACACACAGAAATACAAAACATAAAATGCCCACCCCACATCACACCCTGACCTAACCAAATAGAGAAATAAAACGTCTCTCTAAGGTCAGGGCGTGACATATACAGTGGATTCAGAAAGTGTTTTGACCCTTACAGCCTTGTTCTAAAATGTATTCAATCATTTTTCCCCCTCATCAATCTAAACACCATACCCCATTAGAAATGTTTGCAAATGTATAAAAATGAAATTTACATAAGTATTCAGACCATTTACTCAGTACTTTGTTGAAGCACCTTTGGCAGCCATTACAGCCTCGATATTCTTGCGTATGACGCTACAAGCTTGGCACACCTGTATTTGATGAGTTACTCCCATTCTTCTCTGCAGATCCTCTCAAGCTCTGTCAGGTTGGATGGGGAGCGTTGCTACACAGCTATTTTCAGGACTCTCCAGAGATGTTCAACCGGGTTCAAGTCCGGTCTCTGGCCGGGCCACACAAGGACATTCAGAGACTTGTACCAAAGCTATTCCTGCGTTGTCTTAGCTGTGTGCTTAGGGTTGTTGTCCTGTTGGAAGGTGGACCTTCGCCGCAGTCTGAGGTCCTGAGCACTCTGGAGCAGGTTTTTGTCAAGGATCTCTCTGTACTTTGCGCCGTTCATCTTTCCCTCGATCCTGATTAGTCCCCCAGTCCCTGCTGCTAAAAAACATCCTCACAGCATGATGCGGCCACCACCATGCTTCACCGTAGGGATGGTGCCAGGTTTCCTCTAGATGTAACGGTTGGCTTTCTAGCCAAAGAGTTCAATCTTGGTTCCATCAGACCAGAAATTCTCATGGTATGAGAGTCCTTTAGGTGCTTTTTGGCACACTCCAAGCGGGCTGTCATGTGCCTTTTACTGAGGAGTGGCTTCCGTCTGGCCACTCTACCATAAAGGCCTGATTGGTGGAGTGCTGCGGAGATGGTTGTCCTTCTGGAAGGTTCTCCCATGTTGTCGTGACTTTACTTCCATTCATCTGATGACTGTTATTTAAGGAATCAACTAACTTTAATTGTCTAATTGTTACCCAATTAAATTAATCATGTAACAATTAACTCATTAGGATTTGGGGCACCACGAGAGCGGTTCTTTAAAGCGTTACCATCTCCCGAATTGAACTCTAAAGGTCTTTACCTATCACATCCATAAACAGTCAACTTATTAATCATAACCTTGTATAATATCATCATTCTGAACAGTTGTAACCTTGCATCTGCGAAAACCGAGCCCCACTTATAATTCCGTACTACACAAATTGGTTTAATTAATTATTTACTAGCTAACTATATGGTTACACAGGATAAACATACACACTTAATACATTAAAAACATTTCCCTAGCGGACCGACAGCTCTAGGAATTTAAGAACGATGGAGACCGCTGTGGTCTTGTGAACCTTCAATGCTGCAGAAATGTTTTGGTACCCTTCCCCAAATCTCTGCCTCGACACAATACTGTCTCGGAGCACTACAGACAATTCTTTCAATCTCATGGCTTTGTTTTTGCTCTGACATGCACTGTCAACTGTGGGACTTTATATAGACAGGTGTGTACCTTTCCAAATCATGTCCAATCAATTGAATTTACCACAAGTGTACTCCTATCAAGTTGTAGAAACATCTCAAGGATGATCAATGGAAACAGGATGCACCTGAGCTCAATTTCAAGTCTCATAGCAGGTTTGAATATTTATGTAAATAAGGTATTTCTGTTTTTAAAAATAAAACACCTGTTTTCACATTGTCATTATGGGATATTGTGTATAGATTGATTCGATTTTTTTATTTATTTATTCAATTTTAGAATAAGGCTGTAACGTAACAATGTGGAAAAAGTCAAGGGGTCTGAATACTTTCTGAATGGACTGTACATACATGCATACACATATATGCAGGGTTGGGGAGTAACGGATTACAAAAACAACGTAACTCTAATGCGTTACGTTACCAGCAAAAATATTGTAATCAGATTACAGATACTTTGAAAAACTAGATGATTACTTTGAGGTTCACTTTTAAATTCAGAAAGGATGTTAGCTGAAAAAAATATTTGACAGTTATCTGTTTTCTCAATGACATTCAAAACAGTTGAGCGAGTCTGACTATGCCTAATTAAATAAAGGTTAAATAAAATACAATAAAAATGATGACACACTAAATGTGTTTGATGGATTGCGGGAAAAGAGCAGGAATAGGCTTTTGTAGGCTACAGTCCAAGCTATGTCTTCCAATGCTGCAACTGCTGTCATCCAAAGATGATCAAACTTGAATAAACACTTGGGGGTAAGGATGACAGCAGTGGTGAAGTCTACGGAGATACGGAAATCACTTATTATTGATATCTACATAGCGCATTGATGTGAATCACACTACTGCTCTCTCATTTAGCTATTTGCTCATTACGGATTGTGGTTGTTGTGGATGGCTGTTCACATATCAAAGTGTGTATTTGAACCCAATAATGGTTGAATTCAAGAGGTTTAAGCTGCCTACAGTATCAATCGTTGTTTTTGAAACCAGTGGACAGCAAGGGAAAAATGTGCTCAGTGAAATAATCTGACTGTAAACAATTGTTGGAAAAATGACTTGTGTCATGCAGAAAGTAGATGTCCTAACCGACTTGCCAAAACTATAGTTTGTTCACAAGACATTTGTGGAGTGGTTGAAAAACGAGTTTTAATGACTGCAACCTAAGTGTATGTAAACTTCCGACTTCATCTGTATACACAGTCTATATACTCCCATAATTGGAGTAAACTAATGAACCTCAACACTTAGGCTTCTACTTCCAGCTTATACATACTTTTTGCATTTTACGGACACAGTCTATTTTACAATATGTATTATTTTGTTTGTATTTACTCCTATACTTCCGCTACCTTCAACCCCTCCCATCTATTTCTGAGGACCATCCAGTTTCATTTCTATTCGCCATATATTTTTTAACTGCTTTTTCACAAAGTTCTGAACCCCTCCCATTTATCTCTTAACACTTATTGCAGTGTAGTCACTGATAGGTTTGTTTACTTCTTCTAGGGGTATCTCATAGCCCGCATACTTACAAGTGTATACTCATAGTGGGGACACACAGCCACACTGAAGGTAAGGTGCAGATGTATGGCCTCGCCAGCATGCAGTCAGAGCTCTCTCACGCTAGACTAAAGCAGCTGTAGAGGGCACTCTGTCCTCGTGTCTCATTAGTTAGAACACAGCCTGCCTCTCATACAGCTTGGCATCTACATGCTCTCTCTTGCTTGTTGTGATCATCAGGTTTTGGGTCCGGTTTCAGTGATGAGGGGGTTTGTTGCTGTCAGACCCATTCTAAAGCCGTAAGCGTCAATAGTGTCTGCTGGCAGCATTTTAATGTGTGTGAATTTAGCCAGTGTGTATGTGTGAATGCACACACACACCCACACACAGACATCGAGGGAATGCTGACACAAGACCTCTATCTTTGTCTCAATCTTATTTTTAATGTAGCAAACAACAACGTCCCCAGAGTCCGCCCTCCCCCCTTCAATCAGCTCTATTGCAAATAAAAAGGACACAGCCTGGTTTTATTGCCACTATCTAATTTACCCTGCTTTACATCCTAGAAATGTCCTTACTGTGGCTGAATTTATTTCTGATTAGCTAGATGCAAATACATTTGTCTGGGGATGGAAATTGTGGTGGCTGCAGTTTAAATCATGTGTGTTTGTTTAGCAAGCAGGTTGGTGTTATGAAAATGGACCTGTTTCAAATAATGCAAAAAATGGAGATGATACAGTAGCTAACGTTCTTTCTTAAAAAGACAACAACACTGTTTTGAGCCATGTGTGTTTTAAAAGACAAACAGATGTTTCATTGGATTTGTAATGACATGTTTGATGACTGATGACATCTGTCAAAACTAGAAATGTGAAAAGCTTATTGTTTAATGTCAGCATATGACAATGCCTAATTATCTTTGTACGTACAGTGGGGAGAACAAGTATTTGATACACTGCCGATTTTGCAGGTTTTCCTACTTACAAAGCATGTAGAGGTCTGTAATTTTTATCATAGGTACACTTCAACTGTGAGAGACGGAATCTAAAACAAAAATCCAGAAAATCACATTGTATGATTTTTAAGTAATTAATTTGCATTTTATTGCATGACATAAGTATTTGATCACTTACCAACCAGTAAGAATTCCGGCTCTCACAGACCTGTTAGTTTTTCTTTAAGAAGCCCTCCTGTTCTCCACTCATTACCTGTATTAACTGCACCTGTTTGAACTCGTTACCTGTATAAAAGACACCTGTCCACACGCTCAATCAAACAGACTCCAACCTCTCCACAATGGCCAAGACCAGAGAGCTGTGTAAGGACATCAGGGATAAAATTGTAGACCTGCACAAGGCTGGGATGGGCTACAGGACAATAGGCAAGCAGCTTGGTGAGAAGGCAACAACTGTTGGCGCAATTATTAGAAAATGGAAGAAGTTCAGATGACGGTCAATCACCCTCGGTCTGGGGCTCCATGCAAGATATCACCTCGTGGGGCATCAATGATCATGAGGAAGGTGAGGGATCAGCCCAGAACTACACGGCAGGACCTGGTCAATGACCTGAAGAGAGCTGGGACCACAGTCTCAAAGAAAACCATTAGTAACACACTACGCCGTCATGGATTAAAATCCTGCAGCGCACGCAAGGTCCCCCTGCTCAAGCCAGCGCATGTCCAGGCCCGTCTGAAGTTTGCCAATGACCATCTGGATGATCCAGAGGAGGAATGGGAGAAGGTCATGTGGTCTGATGAGACAAAAATATAACTTTTTGGTCTAAACTCCACTCGCTGTGTTTGGAGGAAGAAGAAGGATGAGTACAACCCCAAGAACCCATCCCAAACGTGAAGCATGGAGGTGGAAACATCATTCTTTGGGGCTGCTTTTCTGCAAAGGGGACAGGACGACTGCACCGTATTGAGGGGAGGATGGATGGGGCCATGTATCGCGAGATCTTGGCCAACAACCTCCTTCCCTCAGTAAGAGCATTGAAGATGGGTCGTGGCTGGGTCTTCCAGCATGACAACGACCCGAAACACACAGCCAGGGCAACTAAGGAGTGGCTCCGTAAGAAGCATCTCAAGTTCCTGGAGTGGTCTAGCCAGTCTCCAGACCTGAATCCAATAAAAAATCTTTGGAGGGAGCTGAAATTCCGTATTGCCCAGCGACAGCCCCGAAACCTGAAGGATCTGGAGAAGGTCTGTATGGAGGAGTGGGCCAAAATCCCTGCTGCAGTGTGTGCAAACCTGGTCAAGAACTACAGGAAACGTATGATCTCTGTAATTGCAAACAAAGGTTTCTGTACCAAATATTAAGTTCTGCTTTTCTGATGTATCAAATACTTATGTCATGCAATAAAATGCAAATTAATTACTTAAAAATCATACAATGTGATTTTCTGGATTTTTGTTTTAGATTCCGTCTCTCACAGTTGAAGTGTACCTATGATAAAAATTACAGACCTCTACATGCTTTGTAAGTAGGAAAACCTGCAAAATCGGCAGTGTATCAAATACTTGTTCTCCCCACTGTACAGTGCCTTCAGAAATACTTATTCCACATTTTGTTGTTACAGCCTGAATTCAAAATGGATTAAATGTTAAAAAAATAACCCATCTACACACAATACCCCATAATAATAAAGTGAAATCATGTTTTTAGAAATGTTTGCAAATGTATTGAAAATGAAATACAAAAATATGTAATTTACATAAGTATTCACACCCTTTTGCTATGCCACTCGAAATTGAGCTCAGGTGCATCCAGTTTCCTTTGATCATCCTTGAGATGTCGCTACAACTTCATTGGAGTCTACGTGTGGCCAATTGAATTGTTTGGACATGATTTAGAAAGAAACACACCTGTCTATATAAGGTCCCAATGTTGACAGTTCATGTCAGAGCAAAAACTATACCACAAAGTCCAAGGAACTGTCCGTAGATCTCCGAGATAGAGATGTGATGAGGCATATACAGTATCTGGGGAAGGGAATAAAACAATTTCTAGAGTGTTGAAAGTTTATAGGAGCACAGTGCTCTCCATCATTGGGAAATTGAAAAAATATGGAACTGCCCAGACTCTGCCTAGAGCTGACCTTCTGACCAAACTGATCAACCGGTCAGGGAGGTGACCAAGACCCCACTCCTGAGAAAAAGGCACATGGCAGCAAGCCTGGAGTTTGCAAAAAAAGCACATGAAAGACTGAGATCATATGGCAAAAGATGCTGTGGTCTGTAACTCTTTGGCCTGAATGCAAAGCGGTATGTTTGAGAAAGCTAGGCACAGCCCATCACCCGTCTAACACCATCCCTACTGTGAAGCATGTTGGTAGCACCATTATGCTATGGGGATGCATTTCAGCGGCAGGGACTGGGAGACTGTAAGGATAGATGGAACAATGAATGGAGCCAATTACAGGCAAATATTTGATGAGAACCTCCTTCAGAGTGCAAATGACCTTGGACTCGGGGTGAAGATTTATGTTCCAACAGGACAATGACCCCAAGCATACAGCCAAAGCAACACTGGAATGGCTTCAGAAGAAGATGTGAAAGTCCGTGAGTGGCCCAGCCAAAGCCCAGACTTGAATCTCACCGCCGCTCCCCATCCAACTTAACAGAGCATGAGAAAATCTGCAAGGAATAATGGGAGAAAATCCCCAGATGTGCAGAACTGATACAGACATCCAAGACGACTCAAAGCTGTAATCGCCGCCAAAGGTGCTTCTACAAAGTATTCAATGCTTATTTAAATGAGAGATTTCTGTATTTTATTTTCAACACATCAACACATTTCTTTTCCACTTCATTATTGGGGTATTGTGTGTAGATGGGTGATAGAAAAAAATAAACGGAATCAATTTTGAATCCAGGCTGTAACACAACAAAATGTGGAATAAGTCAAGGGGTATGACTATTTTCTGAAGGCTCTGTACCTACACAGACCATCACACAATCAATGTCCCTTTCTCTCTTATGCATGTACACACACAGAGACCCTCACACAGAGACTGTCCAATATAATATTCAGACAATATCTAGACACATGCATCAAACATACACGCTGCAACCCTGCTCCATCCCCATTGCGTAGCTTCCCCCAGCTTCTCTTTGTGACTAGGAGGTGGACCACCACTCTCAGTGAGAACACTCCGCTTAATAACGCTTTATGCTTGTTTTCCGGAGTACAGTAGGTTTCCATCACAATACACCAGCCAATCATCCCTGCTTGAATCCCACTTACAGCTTATTTTAGGATGATTTTTGAATGACTGTGCTATTATGTGTTGTTACGTTTGAGACCTGGTCAGGATGTTTCTTTGTTTAAATGAATGGCCGTACCGGTACACGGAAATACATCTCTCTGGTATACACCAGGGGAAATAGAACATGATCTTGAGATTGCTTTTTAAAATGTGTGTTATTTGTGAGCAAGATTCATTTGGATTCTCAAATCTTTGCGGTACATACTGTATTTCCGTTCCTGGATGGTATACAGAGATTGCTAAAAGTATTAAATGAAATTTCACAGCTGTGCAGTGCCTGATGCATCAATGATGCCCTGGAGTAATTGTTAACACTAGAAAAGCCTGGCCCCGGGGACCCTCTTCAAACCAATGATGAGTATTTTGGACGTCAACATTCTAACAGTCTAATAAATACATTTCATATATGCTATCACAAAAATAATAATTTGGTTGTGTTTGTGTCTTAGGTACATTAGAATACGAAAGAAAATGTATTTCAAAGAACACAATAGCATTTTATGATTTCATTATTCTATGTGCACAATGAAAAACCTTGTTTGGCAAGGATATGTGATTTAGAAACTGCAGAATCTGCTTTTTCTGTTACTATATAGGCATCAAAACGTTTTACCTTCTTGTGACTGAAGGAGCATTTGCAAAAATCACTTTTTGGCTGCACTGTTCAAATCGAATTGTATTGGTCAAAAACACGTACTTAGCAGATGTTATTGGGGGTGTAGCTAAATGCTTGTGTTCCTAGCTCCAACAGTGCAGTAATATACACTGCTCAAAAAAATAAAGGGAACACTTAAACAACACAATGTAACTCCAAGTCAATCACACTTCTGTGAAATCAAACTGTCCACTTAGGAAGCAACACTGATTGACAATAAATTTCACATGCTGTTGTGCAAATGGAATAGACAAAAGGTGGAAATTATAGGCAATTAGCAAGACACCCCCAAAAAAGGAGTGATTCTGCAGGTGGTGACCACAGACCACTTCTCAGTTCCTATGCTTCCTGGCTGATGTTTTGGTCACTTTTGAATGCTGGCGGTGCTCTCACTCTAGTGGTAGCATGAGACGGAGTCTACAACCCACACAAGTGGCTCAGGTAGTGCAGTTCATCCAGGATGGCACATCAATGCGAGCTGTGGCAAAAAGGTTTGCTGTGTCTGTCAGCGTAGTGTCCAGAGCATGGAGGCGCTACCAGGAGACAGGCCAGTACATCAGGAGACGTGGAGGAGGCCGTAGGAGGGCAACAACCCAGCAGCAGCACCGCTACCTCCGCCTTTGTGCAAGGAGGTGCACTGCCAGCGCCCTGCAAAATGACCTCCAGCAGGCCACAAATGTGCATGTGTCTGCTCAAACGGTCAGAAACAGACTCCATGAGGGTGGTATGAGGGCCCGACGTCCACAGGTGGGGGTTGTGCTTACAGCCCAACACCGTGCAGGACGTTTGGCATTTGCCAGAGAACACCAAGATTGGCAAATTCGCCACTGGCGCCCTGTGCTCTTCACAGATGAAAGCAGGTTCACACTGAGCACATGAGCACATGTGACAGACGTGACAGAGTCTGGAGACGCCGTGGAGAACGTTCTGCTGCCTGCAACATCCTCCAGCATGACCGGTTTGGCGATGGGTCAGTCATGGTGTGGGGCGGCATTTCTTTGTGGGGCCGCACAGCCCTCCATGTGCTCGCCAGAGGTAGCCTGACTGCCATTAGGTACCGAGATGAGATCCTCAGACCCCTTGTGAGACCATATGCTGACACATACACATTTGTGGCCTGCTGGAGGTCATTTTGCAGGGCTCTGGCAGTGCACCTCCTTGCACAAAGGCGGAGGTAGCGGTCCTGCTGCTGGGTTGTTGCCCTCCTACGGCCTCCTCCACGTCTCCTGATGTACTGGCCTGTCTCCTGGTAGCGCCTCCATGCTCTGGACACTACGCTGACAGACACAGCAAACCTTTTTGCCACAGCTCGCATTGATGTGCCATCCTGGATGAACTGCACTACCTGAGCCACTTGTGTGGGTTGTAGACTCCGTCTCATGCTACCACTAGAGTGAGAGCACCGCCAGCATTCAAAAGTGACCAAAACATCAGCCAGGAAGCATAGGAACTGAGAAGTGGTCTGTGGTCACCACCTGCAGAATCGCTCCTTTTTTGGGGGTGTCTTGCTAATTGCCTATAATTTCCACCTTTTGTCTATTCCATTTGCACAACAGCATGTGAAATTTATTGTCAATCAGTGTTGCTTCCTAAGTGGACAGTTTGATTTCACAGAAGTGTGATTGACTTGGAGTTACATTGTGTTGTTTAAGTGTTCCCTTTATTTTTTTGAGCAGTGTACAACAATACACACAAATCTAAAATTAAAATAATGGAATTAAGAAATATATCAACATTAGGATGAGCAATGTCGGAGTTGCATTGACTAAAATACAGTAGAATAGAAAACAGTATATACATATGAAGTGAGTAAAGCAGTATGTAAACATTATTAAAGTGACTAGTGTTACCAGTGATTCCATGTCTATGTATATAGGGCAGCAGCCTCTAAGGTGCAGTGTTGAGTAACCGGGTGGTAGCTGGCTAGTGATTGCTATTTAACAGTCTGATGGCCTTGAGATAGAAGCTGTTTTTCAGTCTCTCGGTCCCAACTTTGATGCACCTGTACTGAGCTCTCCTTCTTGATGACAGCGGGGTGAACAGGCTGTGGCTCGGGTGGTTTATGTAATTGATAATCTTTTTGTCCTTCCTGTGATATCGGGTGCTGTAGGTGTCCTGGAGGGCAGGCAGTGTTTCCCCGGTTGGAGAGCCCTGCGGTTGCTGGCGGTGCAGTTGCCGTACCAGGTGGTGATACAGCCCGACAGGATGATCTCAGTTGTGCATCTATAAAAGTTTGTGAGGGTTTCAGGGGCCAAGCCAAATTTATTCAGCCTCCTGAGGTTGAAGTGGCGCTGTTGCGCCTTCTTCACCACGTTGTCATGTGGGTGGACCATTTCAGATCGTCAGTGATGTGTACGCCGAGGAACTTAAAGCTTTCGACCTTCTCCACTGTGGTCCTGTCAATGTGGATAGGGGCGTGCTCCCTCTGCTTTTTACGGAAGTTGACGAACAGCTCCTTTGTTTTGTTGACTTTGAGGGAAAGGTTATTTTCCTGGCACTACTACGCCAGGTCCCTCACCTCCTCCCTGTAGGCTGTCTCGTCATTGTTGGTAATCAGGCCTACTATGGTTGTGTCGTCTGCAAACTTGATGATTGAGTTGGAGGTGTTTGTTGCCATGCAGTCATGGGTGAATAGGGAGTGCAGGAGTGGGCTGAGCATGCACCCTTGTGGGGCCCCTGTCTTGAGGATCAGTGGAAGTGGAGGTGTTGTTTCCTACCTTCATCACCTGAGGGTGGCCCGTCAGGATGTCCAATACCCCATTTCACAGGGCGGGGTTCAGACCCAGGGCCCAGAGCTTGATGATGAGCTTGGAGGGTACTATGGTGTTGAAGGCTGAGCTATAGTCAATGAACAGCACTCCAGCTGGCTGTAGTTGACGCGCTTAAATGTCTTACTCCTATGGGCCTTGGAGAACGAGAGCCCACAGTCCTTGGGAGCGGGCCGCGTCGATGGCACTGTGTTATCCTCAAAGTGGGCAAAGAAGGTGTTTAGCTTGTCCGGGAGCAAGATGTTTGTGTCTGCGACGTGGCTGGTTTTCTCTTTGTAATCCGTGATTGTCTGCAGAACCTGCCACATACGTCTCACTTTGTCTCTGTACTGACATTTTGCCTGTTTAATTGCCTTACGGAGGGAATAACTACACTGTTTGCAATCGACCGTATTCCCAGTCACCTTGCCATGGTTAAATGCAGTGGTTCGTGCTTTCAGTTTAACGCGAATGCTGCCATCTATCCACAACTTCTGGTCTGGGTAGGTTTTAATAGTCACAGTGGGAACAACATCCCCTATACACTTCCTGATGAACTCAGTCACCGTGTCCGTGTATACATCAATGTTATTTTCCGAGGCTACCCGGAACATATCCCAGTCCGCGTGATCAAAGACTCATCAGAGTCTTCATATACAATTTAACAATTGATAATATTCTCACCCATCAGACTATTGCCAATTTAATCTTGTCTTTAGGTTAACTCTATTATTATACAGTATGTGTGATATAGTTTAGGTGTAGTTTTGATGGGCCATAATCAGTTCTGCAGGCTGACTGCCAGTTAATGACTGGCGGTGAATGAGGGGCAGGGAAACTGATTATAACAAAAATTATGTTCATGATATTAAGAGTCTAACAACGACAGTGTGTTTATATAGACTTATTAAGGAAAAGTGAAGAATGGGGTGGACATGACTTTAAAAATGTATTTTCTATTGTTAAATAATCAGCTAGATGTGGGATCGGTGGTTAATTGGATTGCTGTTCTGAAGTGTGAAGCTTAGAAACAGGATTAACAGTGAGATATCTGCATCCTGCTCTAATAGTAACAGACTGTCCACTTAACGCTATACCGCCTTCCTGTCAGACTGTTTTAACGTTAGCCACTATGATCAAAGCATTCCAGACAATCATACCATTATGGTACAGCCCATATCCAGAGTCATACATATAGAATATCTAAATACACGCTTACCAACGCATGTGGAATTGTGACGTATGCAGTAGTGATGCGCTAGTTGAATAAAGAGAAAACACTGCCTAAAAAAATCCTTAAATAGTGTAATTATTGTGTTATTTAAATCTATAGGTTACATTGAGGTTTTTCTTTCATTATTTTAGGCTACCTGGAATAGTGCATAAACCTAAACTTTAAGGCCTAATTGTATGCGCGCTGAATAGCCTACACGCCAATCGGCAGGTGATTTTGTGAACGTGCAGAAAAAGTTGACATCATACATGGAGATTGATGGCAGTGCCGGCTACGTTTTATGTGATGATTGTGAGACGTTATACAAATTCGACCATGGAAAAAAACCTCTCTCTTAAACTGACCGATTTTGAAGGGAATGTTTTTGTTATTTTACTTAGATTGACACACGGTTGCGGGCCACAGATTTTCACTTTATCACCAGTAGACGGACGGATGCGGATGGGTTATTAGCAGTTTCAGGCAGGTGCGGGCGAACAAACAGCTAGTATGCAGTGATGCACTAAAATGCCAAACAAACATGCACACACTAACACGCACACACACTCAACTCCACACGTATCCACACTCACACACAAGCCCTCAAGGAGTTCCACTAGGAGGCCAAATTAGACTAGTAAAGATTTGACTGTTAAATGACTTAAAGCCTCCCACAGCCAGCGGCGAGAGAAATTAATGCATGTCTCAGATAGAGGAACGTTCGACTAATTTTACATGAAAGCTGAGACTTTATCAGATTAGCAAGGCTCATTCAAGCATGTGTGAAACTGCATTTTGTTCCCCAGTGTCAAAGTGAAGCGTAACATTGGTGTCTTTGTGAGGCTATCACGGTCTCCATCATCCTCTTAGTGTCGGCTCTGCCGTGTTAGCTCGCTGCAGGGGACCGCTGAGTTACTGTCGCCCAGCGTCTCTCCTCCTGCTTAAAGTCCAGGTAGGCTGTGATGGTGAAAAGCTAAATGTCAGTCTATGCACTGGTTGTCCACTACAGCCACAGAGGTAGACCTACAGTATGTCATCAGCACCTTATTAGCAAACAGGGCTGTCTATGTGGCAGGTTTGATCCGCTCCACACTTCAGGTGATGTTGTAGGTTACAACTGCCATACCCAATACACTCCCTTCTCTATTGTATGATCTCTCTCTCTCTCTCTCTCGCCATTTTTCCTCTTTTACAATTGTGAAGTAGGGAAACATTCCTGCCACTCCCCCCCTCTCTCTTCATCTTTCTGAGTGTTCCAACCATGTGAGGGCTGAAGAGCCCCTGCTCTCCTCTTCTCCAGCAGAGCGGTGACAGCTGTCGCGGAAACGAGTGCCGGGGAATCGAGTCCCCCATACCTGGTCCTCAGCGAGTCTCACGCCAGGAAGAGACAATTAGCGAGAGAGGTTCTGTGATCAGAGCGCATCCCGACTCCCTCTCGCTGGCCTCACGCTCCCTCACCCTCCATCCTGCTTCCTCACCCACCCTTTCATGCTGCTTATCCTGTATATAAAGATTTGGACATGCAGGGATTCACTGGACAGACACAGGCTCAGGTCTGAAGTCAACTGTACACGGGGTATACATAGCTAACATGACCTCACCGTGCCCACTACTTCAACAGCTTTTCATCACTTTTTATCCCCCACTTCACTCATGTTCAAGTACTCCTTCTCCTTCCTTTTTTTTAGTTGCCCTCTAGCCTCACCTCAAAGCACTTCTTTGAAGTGACTCATAAATTGTGTGTGTGTGTGTGATTTTCCTCTGGCATTGTTATTGCGCTGATGTTCAGTGTTCAGCCTGTTCCACAGAAAGAACATGATGAAGAGTACAGAGAATAGGTCATCTGAAGAGGCTGTATGGAGAATGCTCACGGTTGTGTAAACAGTACTTGTAAAACCCTAAGACGAGCGCTAATATTGACACACTTAATTAATGATGTATTTGATAACTTAATGAACATAGCCATTAGCATATTGCAGACTTGTTGGCGGGTAGAGGTTGGCTTGTGGACTCAACAGCCTGGATGTCTTGGTGTAGCAGTAGTTCGGAGTAGAGATTAAGGCTTCCTTATACTTCCCATCCGAAACAGTTCGGAAACATAGTATATTATGATGACATTTTGTGACGTACCATTCTGTACAGTATGCTATAGGTTATTGATAAATAGATCATCTCAGGGTCCGATTCTCTTTATTAGAGTGTGTTACCATCACCTAATCCTTCTTCTGTTTAGCCCTATGTAGAACTACATTGATTGCTGTTTTTGGTTTTTAATAGTGAGGGATGTGCTGTTAATAGAGGATGTATTATATGTCTCTGCCAGCTCTGAACCGTCCTCTCAACCAACCCCTCATCATCTCTAATGGCTGTCAGCCATTTCCTGCTTTGTTGACCCTAGTGGTAATAGCTGGGTTCACCGCAAGGGGTGGGGGGATGGGGTTGATGGGATGCCCAACAGAAGTGGACAGTGCAGTGCGTATGGGGACATTAAACCGAGCTCACCCAACCCCAGAGAAAAGAGAATGGTGTTTGTGTGTGTTGTTTCTGTGCAGCCCCTGCCTGCATTGATGTTTACATGTATGGTAGTATTCAAGCGTTAACCAAATGTTTGTGTGTGTGTGTGTGCATGTGTCTTTGCGAATGTGTATTTATGTGTTTGTGTTATAAGAGGGGTCTATAAATCCAGTCAGAGTGCATAAACCCAGACAGATTTAATGACTAGTAAAATACTACTTTAGATCCTGGATTGACTGTGTGTGGAGATGGCAGATGAGGTGGCTGATGTAAAAGGGTAACACACTGCTACCTTAAACAGTGTGTGTGCCCTGCCATATTCACCACATTAGGCTAGCAGGAAATCAACAAAAGGAGAGAGAAAAAGAGAGACAAACAGACCGACACAAACAGAGAAAGAGACAGAGAGAGAGACACAGAGAGAGAGGGGTGGGGGTAGAGAGAGAGGTGGGAGCAGACAGAGAGGTGGGGGCAGACACTCTCCTAGACCTGCGGGACCCCCCACCCCGGACCTTCACATAGAGGACCCACACCGAGAGGACCTACATCCAGACCACAACACTACCAGCCACGTACACACCCCCACCCCAACCAATCAACACCCACCCCAAGTCAACCATGCCCACACCCCATTTAGGCCCCCTCAGATCAGACCTATGCCCCTCCTTCCCACCCCGTGCACCCCACCCCCGCAAGAGGGCCTCAACATGGAAGTCACTCATACGCCCAGGCCGTGAGCAGGCAAACAGGCCCAACCCCCACTCTTACACTAGCCCAAGCCAATGGCATGTACCAGTTGCTCAGCAGGCTCTGCTCACACTTACTGGCCTGAGGCCAAACCACACGACCAACAACATTGGACACTTTATGGAACACAAAGCCTTCACTATATCATCCTGGAATATCCAAGGCCTGAGGTCATCTGCCTTTGGCCTAAAGAGCATGAACCTGGACTTCATCAAAGAAATCGGAAATACAGACATTGTCATCCTGCAAGAAACCTGGTATAGAGGAGACGGACCCACTGGTTGCCCTCTAGGTTACAGGGAGCTGGTAGTCCCATCCATCAAACTACCAGGTGTGAAACAGGGAAGGGACTCA
This sequence comes from Salvelinus alpinus, assembly GCF_045679555.1. NCBI lineage: Eukaryota > Metazoa > Chordata > Actinopteri > Salmoniformes > Salmonidae > Salvelinus > Salvelinus alpinus. Next base: position 56,767,469 of record NC_092088.1, on the reverse strand, counting down.
GGGGGTATGCTCATTTTGTATAGAGCAGACCTAACTCACTCCATTAAATTAATCAAAACAGGAACATTTTACATTTGGCTAGAAATTCAAAAGGAAATGATCTTAACAGAGAAAAATGTCCTCCTGTGTGCTACCTATATCCCCCCACTAGAATCCCCATAATTTAATGAAGACAGCTTCTCCATCCTGGAGGGGGAAATCACTAATTTACAGGCCTAGGGACATGTACTAGTCTGTGGTGACCTAAATGCCAGAACCAGACAAGAACCTGACACCCTCAGCACACAAGGGGACAAACACCTGCCTGGAGGTGACAGCATTCCCTCCCCCATATGCCCCCCTAGGCAAAACGATGACAACATAACCAGCAAAAACGGGTCACAACTCCTGCAGCTCTGTTGCACAATAGGTATGTACATAGTCAATGGTAGGCTTCGAGGGGACTCCTATGGTAGGTACACCTATAGCTCATCTCTTGGCAGTAGTACTGTAGACTACTTTATCACTGACCTCAACCCAGAGTCTCTCAGAGCGTTCACGGTCAACCCACTGACACCCCTATCAGACCACAGCAAAATCACAGTCTACTTGAACAGAGCAATACTCAATCATGAGGCATCAAAGCCAAAGGAATTTAGTAATATTAAGAAATGCTATAGATGGAAGGAATGTAGTTTGGAAACCTACCAAAAAACAATTAGGCAACAACAAATTCAATCCCTTTTAGACATCTTCATGGACAAACGTTCCACTGTAATAGTGAAGGTGTAAACTTGGCAGTAGAAAATCTTAGCAGTATATTTGACCTCTCAGCTTCCCTATAAAATCTAAAAAATCTCAATTAGAGAGCCGAAGAAAATTAACAGTAATGACAAATGGTTTGATGAAGAATGCAAAAATCTAAGAAAATAATTGAGGAACCTGTCCAACCAAAAACATAGAGACCCGGAAAACCTGAGCCTACGCCTTCACTATGGTGAATCACTAGAACAATACAGAAATACACTACGGAAAAAGAAGGAACAGCACGTCAGAAATCAGCTCAATGTAATTCCATAATCCATAGACTCTAACCACTTCTGGGAAAATTGGAAAACACTAAACAAACAACAACACAAAGAATTATCTATCCAAAATGGAGATGCATGGGTAAACCATTTCTCCACTATTTTTGGCTCTATAACAAAGAACAATCAGCAAAAACATATACATGATCAATTGCAAATCTTAGAATCAACTATTAAAGACTACCAGAACCCACTGGATTCTCCAATTACCTTGAATGAACTACAGGACAAATAAAAACCCTTCAACCCAAAAAGGCCTGTGGTGTTGATGGGATCCTCAATGAAATTATCAAATATACAGACAACAAATTCCAATTGGCTATACTAAAACTCTTTAACATCATCCTTAGCTCGGGCATCTTCCCCAATATTTGGAACCAAGAACTGATCACCCCAATCCACAAAAGTGGACACATTTGACCCCAACAACTACCGTGGGATTTGGGTCAACAGCGACCTTTGGACAATCCTCTGCATTATCATTAACAGCAGACTTGTACATTTCCTCAGTGAAAACAATGTACAGAGCAAATGTCAAATTGGCTTTTTACCAAATTATTGTACGACAGACAACGTATTCACCCTGCAAACCCTAATTGACAAACAAACAAACCAAAGCAAAGACAGTCTTCTCATGCTTTGTTGATTTAAAAAAAGCCTTCAACTCAATTTGGCATGAGGGTCTGCTATACAAATTGATGGAACGTGGTGTTGGGGGAAAAACATACGACGTTATAAAATCCATGTACACAAACAACCAGTGTGCGGTTAAAATAGGCAAAAAACACACACATTTCTTCCCGCAGGGCCGTGAGGTGAGACAGGGATGCAGCTTAAGCCCCACCCTCTTCAATATATATATCAACGAATTGGCGAGGGCACTAGAAAAGTCTGCAGCACTCGGCCTCACCCTACTAGAATCTGAAATCAAATGTCTACTATTTGCTGATGATCTGGTGCTTCTGTCAGCAGCGCTTAGATCTTCTGCACAGATTCTGCCAGACCTGGGCCCTGACAGTAAATCTCAGTAAGACTAAAATAATGGTGTTCCAAAAAAGGTCCAGTTGCCAGGACCACAAATACAAATTGCATCTATACACCGTTGCCCTAGAGCACACAAAAAAACGATACATACCTTGGCCTAAACATCAGCGCCACAGGTAACTTCCACAAAGCTGTGAACGATCTGAGAGACATCAAAAGGAACATAAAATTTGACATACCAATTAGGATTTGGCTAAAAATAGTTGAATCAGTTATAGAACCCATTGCACTTTATGGTTGTGAGGTCTGGGGTCCACTCACCAACCAAGAATTCAAACACCAAATTGAGACTGCATGCAGAATTCTGCAAAAATATCCTCAGTGTACAATGTAGAACACCAAATAATGAATGCAGAGCAGAATTAGGCCGATACCCGCTAATGATCAAAATCCAGAAAAGAGCCGTTAAATTCTACAACCACCTAAAAGGAAGCGAATCCCAAACCTTCCATAACAAAGCCATCACCTACAGAGAGATAAACCTGGAGAAGAGTCCCCTAAGCAAGCTGGTCCTAGGGCTCTGTTCACAAACACACCCCACAAAGCCCCAGGATAGCATCACAATTAGACCCAACCAAATCATGAAAAAACAAAAAGATAATTACTTGACACATAGGAAAGAATTAACAAAAAAACTAAGCCAACTAGAATGCTATTTGGCCCTAAACAGAGAGTACACAATGGCAGAATAACTGACCACTGTGACTGACCCAAACTTAAGGAAAGCTTTGACTATGTACAGACTCAGTGAGAATAGCCTTGCTATTGAGAGAGGCCGCCGTAGGCAGACCTCGCTCTCAAGAGAAGACAGGCTATGTGCACACTGCCCACAAAATGAGGTGGAAACTGAGCTGCACTTCCTAACCTACTGCCCATTGTATGACCATATTAGAGACACATATTTCCCTCAGATTACTCAGATCCACAAAGAATTTGAAAACAAACCCGATTTTGATAAACTCCCATATCTACTGGGTGAAATACCACAGTGTGCCATCACAGCAGCAAGATTTGTGACCTGTTGCCACAAGAAAAGTTCAACCAGTGAAGAACACCATTGTAAATACATCCCATATTTATGCTTATTTATTTTCCCTTTTGTACTTTAACCATTTGTACATCGTTACAACACTGTATATATACATAATGACATTTGTAATGTCTTTATTCTTTTGGAACTTCTGTGAGTGTAATGTTTACTGTACATTTTTATTGTTTATTTCACTTATGTATATTATCTGCTTTACTTGCTTTGGCAATGTTAACATATGTTTCCCATGCCAATAAAACACTTGAATTGAATTGAGAGAGGTGGGCGCAGACAGAGAGAGAGAGAGGTGGGGGAAGACAGACATAGATAGCCAGACAGACAGGCAGACAAACACAGATAGAGAGATTCAAAAAAAAAATATATATTATTATTTAACTAGACAAGTCAGAGATAGAGGGGTGGGGACAGACACAGGAAGTGAGACTGAGGAAGAGAAAGAAAGACAGACGGACAGACAAAGAGACAGGCAGACAGACACAGAGGAAGAGACAGAGAGAGGTGTTTATGAGGCAGACGGACAGACAGAGGTAGACAGAGGCTCCTGCAGACTCAGTAACATGTAGAGAGCTGTGTATTGATCCCAGACAACATGCTGTAAATATGCAGGGTAATGAATGCAGTTATCGGCCTCACACACTGACTCAATCAATCACTGACTTTAGCCCTCTGTCTGTGGAGATTCACAGCTTGCCCTATTAGTGTAATTTCCCCCAAGTTTAGACAAAATCATTTTTCCATATACAATGATAAAACTGTATTGCATCAGTTTATTGTCCGTGTGCTTTGAGCCTATTTTGCAATTATAGAGTTGAAATATAGAAGTGTGTTAAAATGTGTGTGTGTACTGTATGCCTGTAAGTACATGTGTGTGTGCATACAGTGCTATATAAGCACATTCATGTAGATGGGAGTTTTCCAGTCAGTTAATTCAACAACCGACCCAACACTGAGTGCACAAAACATTAGGAACACCTTCCTAATATTGAGTTGCACCCATTTTTACCTTTAGAACAGCCTCAATTCGTTGGGGGCATGGACTCTACAAGGTGTCGAAGCATTCCACAGGGATGCTGGCCCTTGTTGACTCCAATGCTTCACATAGTTGTGGCAAGTTGGCTGGATGTCTTTTGGGTGGTGGACCATTCTTGATACACACAGGAAACTGTTGAGTGTGAAAAACCCAGCAGCATTGCAGTTCTTGACACAGACCTGCGTGCCTGGCACCTACTACCATACACTGTTCAAAGGCACTTTGTCTTTCCCATTCACCCTCTGAATGGCACACATACACAATCAATGTCTCAATTGTCTCACAATTTAACACTTTCCTCCCCTCCATCTACACTGATTGAAGTGGATTTAACAAGTGACATTAATAAGGGATCATAGCTTTCACCTGGATTCACCCGGTCAGTCTATGTCATGGAAAGAGCAGGTGTTGCTAATGTTTTGTACATTCAGTGCACAAGGACACTAGGTGGATGCTGCACAGGACAGCTAATAACACTTCCCCATTGGTGTCTTTAAGGCTGGTTGAGCATTGCTCTTCTACTCTGTAGTAGAGGGCTCTGAATGTCGCATGACTGATTGGTCCAGTAATATAAACAGATCTCAATGGCTAGAGTGTAATTTGCCATGATTTAAAGGGTGAGATGGTTTTAAAAGAATGTGGCTTTGCAAAATAATGATTGTTAATGTAACATATTGGAACAGTTTAGCCTGGCGTAAAGGGCCCACTGTGTGCTATAAATGAGAGAGAAAACAGGATATTCTCATGAACCAACTATGGTGCATGGTGCTTTTAGCATTGGCGCTATAACTGGAGGGGGTTGGATTTGTTGTTACTGGTGTGAGAGTACTTGTAGGCGTACAAAAAAAGGGTGCTGGAAAGCCCTTGCAGCAGCATCAATATGCCTGTTCAATACTGTATTGGACAGTATTCAGACTCTCAATTTCAACAGTTCTCAGTTTCATATCATTACAACTGTCTATGTTTTTTCCTACCTGCACTTGTAGAAGTACTTGTCTCAGAGCAGACAATTTAGATAATTCTCTTGATTAGCCGAAAGTCATTATTCCTCTTGGAATAAGAAATGGAAACAGGTGAGTTGCTCCGATGATGGAAGCACCTTGACTCGAGGCGATCTCTATCCTCAATTTCGCTCTGCTTCATGGAGGCTGCTTGAAATTATGCAAAATAACGAACACTGACATCTGCCTGCTTTGATTGGCTTAATGAATTAAGCCAGCTGCTTAGTCTTTCAAAGTCTTTGTCCTCCGGTATTGAAGTTAGCTCCCAGGGTACTATTTGACAAGCACTGCCTTGAGGCACACACACTGCCCTCGTCATTTTCACTACCTATCAAAATAAGCCCCCCTGAAGGAAAACAGACATCTTTTTGTATCTCTCTCTAATAAATGCAACAGATGGACAAATAATGAATGGAGTTCTGGGATCTTGGTGGGAATTTAGGAGTTCAATTTATTGTTAAATTTCACTTTTCTTTTCTTAGAATGCACTTATATACTGTATATATTTTCTAATGGTATCAGGTATTTCTTAATATTCTGTGTTAAAGAAAATTATATGTTCCAATTGCATAAATACTCCAGGTATATTTGCATTTATGAACATTAACAAAAGGGGTGGAACAGGGCTGCAACCACCAATAACTTGCTCTGTCTAGGCCTAGCTGCACTCACCCGTGCTGTCTAGACTGCCTCATTAACTACTGTTGTTGTCACGTTATGTTGCATAATTCATCAAGTGTGTCAATAGCAGGATAGCCTCAGATACATACTTTACATTGTTTGTGAATCAGACATAATATTAGACTATAATCTGAGTGTTCAATTTCGGAAGTTGCTTTCATTTCAGTGCATCCAAGGCCGGTTCGCCCCAGGGCCCCAAACCTCCAGGGGGCCCCCAAACCCCAAATCGTTTTTAGGTCAGGTAGCATATGTGAGCGACCGGCTTGATTTGGTCTCATGTAGCAACATTTTGAAAAGGTGTTTTTTACATTGGATAAAAGTAGAGACTGAGAGGTCTTTGTTTACACCCATTCAGCATCGTTCACACCATCTTAAGCTTTAGCACCACCCATCTCTTTAAGGATTCACATGTGAGGCTATGTACCAAACCAAAGATTTCAAGACTAAAGGCTGGTTTATACTACGGGTATGTTCGTAAATTTAATCTGGAGTGCCAGAGTGTGCTCTGGGCGTTTCTAAACTCGGAGCGTTGTCAGATTGTCCGTTTGTAAATTCAGAGCGTTTCGCACTCGGAGCGTTCAGACCGCACACTGAACGATCTGGCCGAGGAGTAGGGTTGGTCCTAGCGTTCTGCCCTAACAACAGCAGTCAAGCACCCAAACTAACTGGCTAATGTTGGCTAGCTACTTCCAGACACAAATGAGAGCTCACTCTGACCATTTTACTCATACTAGCAGAGCTGGTATGGCTGTTTTTATGTTATCCAGAGCGATGGTGACTGCAACTGTGCTGCTGGCAACAATTGAATTAAGCTTTTTTGCCAATGTTTACTGACCCCGGCCATATTCAACGGGTGTTGAACGTTCGTAAATTTGTCAGTTATTCTGAGCTCTGGCACATTCAGAAGAGAGTGCTCTGAAATCAGAGTAGATAGAGGGAATGGACCAGCTACGTCTATTGACAGTTGTCGCAGTGACATTATGAACATTCTATTGAAATGGATACTTGCATAGTGGAATATTTTGTTTAGACATGTAGCTAGCTATCTAGCTAAACAATGACCCATAATCCCAACTCATAACTGTAACGATCGTCCTGGAGAGAAGGTGACCAAAACGCAGCGTGGTAAGTGTTCATTTTAATTTAATAAATAAACTGAACACTGAAACAACAAAAAACACCAAAGAGAGTGAACGAAATGAAACAGTCCTGTCTGGTGCAGACACAAAACAGAAAACAACTACCTACAACAAACAGGTGGAAAAAGGCTACCTAAGTATGGTTCTCAATCAGAGACAACGATAGACAGCTGCCTCTGATTGAGAACCACACCCGGCCAAACACACAGAAAAAGAAAACATAGAACACCAGACATAGAATGCCCACCCCAACTCACGCCCTGACCAAACCAAAATAGAGACATAAAAAGGATCTCTAAGGTCAGGGCGTGACAATAACGTTACTACCCTGCATGAATCTGCAGGTAGCTAACCAATCAGGTTCAATGTTTAGGCTATAACTAGCAATTCAAATGGCTCTGAGATACGAATAATATTACTACACGGATCATACACGTAATGTTAGCTAGCTAGCCAGCCAGCTAACGTTACTTAGCTAGCTAACAGTACACTTTAACTTGAAATGAAAACAACTTTCTGACATAATTAGAAACGTGCAATATCTGAAAATGCTAGCTAGACTATCTTACCCGTATACGTGGATCGACGCTTCTCCCTCTATGTCACGGATGCCAAGGTTGCCCTTAGTTTGAAGATGTAACCCGGAGACAGGTGTTTTATACAGCAGCCTTCTGTGTGTTCTCTTTTCGACTCCGTCTGCATATTTTCAATCAAACTCCAGAATTTGCTCCATCATACTCTAATTCCACTGATTTCAAAACTTGGTCCTCCAGAAAGTGGAGAGCAACACTTATGCAGTTCTACTATATCTGTTATATCTTTCAAAAAAGCTGTGTTAGAAAGGAATGCCTACACATACTGTCCAGCTCATCTTATAGACAGAAGTATGCTACATGGCAGACCAATCCGAACTCATCACTTGGGATGTACAGCCCACTCATTACCTCAGCCAATCATGGCTAGAGGGAAGGTTGCTGACTTTTTCCATGGCTTAACCAACTAGGCTCGTAATATAACAATTGTATTAGTATTTACAGATGGCATTACAGTTTGTTATTAAGGCACATGAAACTTCAGGTTCCAGAAGGCATTTCTGCCCAAAAAATGCATTTTGATAAAAAATTTAAAACGTTTACGCTCAAATGGTGCTCCTGTGAAGTAGTGTCACGTGACATATGCCTAGTTTCCTGAAATGAGTCACATATGATAGCAAAATGTGTAGAATTGCAGGAAATTAGCTTTAAAACTTCAAAATGTTTCTCTCTTTCTCATGGCAAAATATGTAGAATAGCAGGAAATTTGCTTTAAAACTGCTTCACACAAAAACAAAACAAATATAATTTTTGTGTCGAGAAGTGTCGAGACGATGCGTTAAATCCCAGACAAAGCTTTAACATTCTTATAGATGTAACGGAAAGACAAGGTATTCCACTGAGCCCATTTCAGACATTACCGGGGTGTGTTTGACAGGTCATTATAAAAATGTCCGTGATAACAACATTAATGGTAAAAAACAACAGATGCAAGTGGATTTTGCACCCCTCAAACAGGAAATAGAAGGCTGACAAGACAGATCCTCAGGTGGGCGCTGCATGCTCGTTGATATCAGGAGTGAAAGTTGATTTCATTTCTTCCGGTACTGGACCGCCAATGTGTGCACGCGAATGTATCAAAACATTGTATCTGCCCTAGATGTTCTGCTGCCACCCCCTCCTATCCACGCTAAACTAGAATAGTGTACAGCAGGGGTCGGCAATAGTCGGCACAACAAAACATAATAGCAGCCCAATTTATAGGCCTATGCCTTAAAAACATTTTTTTTAATACATCTGGTTTGTAGGCTATATAATCAGTTCAATGTCAATAACATATCCTAATATTTTCAATCTGATTACACTGATAAATGTCACGTTCCTGACCTTATTTTCCTTTGTTTAGCTTTGTTTAGTTCGTCAGGACGTGAGCTGGGTGGGCAGTCTATGTTATGTGTTTCTATGTTTAGGTTCATTGGTAATTAGCCTTATATGGTTCTCAATCAGGGACAGGTGTTTGACGTTTCCTCTGATTGAGAACCATATTAAGGTAGGCTGTTCACACCGTTTGTTTGTGGGGGATTGTCTTCCGTGTCAGTGTATGTTACCACACGGGACTGTTTCGTTTGTTTAGTCTGTTCGTGCGTTCATCGTGTTTTGTAAGTTCTCATGTTCAGGTCGGTCTATGTCGTTTTGTTATTTTGTAATTTATCAAGTGTGCTTCTTGTTCGTCTTGTTTAAATAAATCATTATGTCTTCATACCTCGCTGCGTTTTGGTCCGATCCATGCTCCTCCTCAGACGAGGAGGAGAACAATCGTTACAGATAAAAATCACCAATGTCTCTATTACGTTTGCTTTTTATATTTCTTTTTGTGTTGATTGGGGAAAATCAGCTTGCAATGAAGAGAAAATGTTGCTCTGAAAAAGTCTGAAAAGAAAGAAAGGTGGATAAGGAAAATATAAGTTTTAGGGAAGAATGAACAGAGAAATAGGCATTCTTACCATATTTCTACGATGTCAAACATGAGTGTCTTGTTTGTAAGGAAACGGTTGCTGTTTGAAAATAATAAAATATTAGACAACCTTATGAATCTAAGCATGGCACTTTCAAAAGTTACCTTTCCACCCAGACAGAGACTCGACCAACGAAGAAAGTTTTAAGCTTCAACTGCTGGCTACTCGTCTGTTGCTTAACCCAACAACAGAAGTGCTTCCCTAAAAGCTTCCTGGGTTTAAACATCTTCTCTTTTCAGAAAATGAAAATCTCAATTAATATGGACAGAATAGCAAAGTACATTTTTGGCCCTGGTTTTAGCCAAACACACTAAGACCTTCCCAGACACTGAGGTATTTAAGGAGTGCATGGTGACAGTATTGGAGGGTTTGGTATACCGACAAATCTATGGATAGCATAATTGCGTCTGTCAAACAGTTTGGCCTACCTCTTTATTTATTATTTATATATATATATAGAGGAAGAAATAGGCTCCAACAAAGCCCTCGTTGTTAGTGAAGTTTAATTAAAATGAAGACAATTGTTGAAATGAATTACTTTCAGCACCATTTGCTGTCCACCTCTGTTTGATTATGCCGAAGCCGCTCCATAGCTGATGTCTGCCCGCTTGCCTTTTTAGTTGACTTTCTCCTGCACTCTCTCTCCTCATTAATAAGTTAATGATTTAAAAAGTGTGTCTCATGACATTGCAATACATTTGGGCTCCCATCTAATGCTACAGAAAAACCCCACAGGCTACTACTCTTTCTACTGTAGGCTACATAGGTCTAATTTATGTTAAATTAATTTGATGGCGCGTTGGTGGAGAGCCGCAGCGCTGCGTTTCTCCAACAGCACCCTGGAGAGGCGTGCTGGGCATGGAAAATATAAATATTTTGTGCACCAGCCTTTAGCAAAGTGGGCACTGTTTATCATGGGGCTGAATCAATGCTCACCTAAATAGCTGTCATATCATTGTTTTTGGGCAGAATAATGTGAGGTGTTGTGCGTTGTTGGATGTGCGTCTTGGTCAGTTTAGCTCGAAAAATGCCGCCCTCATCAATCTGCCGCTCCAGGCGACTGCCTAATCTTGCCTAATCATAGATTTAAATGTGCAATCCCTATTAATTCAATGGCATCTCTGTGGGCCTAGTCATACATATTTGTCATTTAACTTTGACAATTATTTACCTTTTATTGTGACAACTACGACCGCAAGGCACTACAGAGTGTAGTGCGAACGGCCCAGTACATCACTGGGTCCAAGCTTCCTGCTATCCAGGACCTCTATACCAGGCGGTGTCAGAGGAAGGCCCTAAAAATTGTCAAAGACTCCTGCCACCCTAGTCATAGACTGTTCTCTCTGCTACCGCACAGCAAACGGTACCGGAGCACCAAGTCTAGGTCCAAGAGGCTTCTAAACAGCTTCTACCCCCTAGCCATAAATAAGCCTCCTGAACACCTAATCAAATGGCTACCCAGGCTATTTGCATTACCCCCCTCTCCCCCTCTTTTACACCGCTGCTACTCTCTGTTGTTATCATCTATGCATAGTCACTTTGATAACTCTACCTACATGTACATATTACCTCAGCTAACCGGTGCCCCCGCACATTGACTCTGTACCGGTACCCCCTTGTATATAGTCTCGCTATTGTTATTTTACTGCTGCTCTTTAATTACTTTTTACTTTTATTTCTTATTCTGCTGCATTGTTGGTTAGGGGCTCGTAAGTATGCATTTCACTGTAAGGTCTACTACACCTGTTGTATTCGGCACATGTGACTAATATTTATTTTATTTTATTTGAAACACAACCAGTCGTTACGTTTTCGTCTGATTGTCAAACAATCACTTCAAATGGCTCCTTTCTAAGGCACCCGCACATGTTCGTCCACTCGCAACATATTTCCAGCCTCCAAACAGTGGTGAATGGAAAGAGACATCTGTTACACAAAACACCAAAAAAGTGTAATGCCATTTTGGCGACAGAATGAATTGCTCCACTGCTGTCCGTGCGTCTCAGTGTCGGCCACTCATCTCTGCCTTGGCAAAATGTCAGTGTTCTCGTCGAACCACATCGCATTTTGGAGCATAAGCTATAGGCCTACCACCCGTTTTCAAGTCCATTCGCTCATCTTTCATGCCTCAACATGCAGTGATGGTAAATAGTGGTGTAATACCCTACAGTTTTCTTGACATTTTGTTTTCATTATTATTGTGATAGGCTCATGTTTTAACCCCATATTTTTTTGGGACCGGACCATACTGCCTTACTTTCACTCCTGGTTGCTACACACTCTCTCTCTCTCTGACAGACAGACAGACAGACAGACAGACAGACAGACAGACAGACAGACAGACAGACAGACAGACAGACAGACAGACAGACAGACAGACAGACAGACAGACAGACAGACAGACAGACAAATCATTCACTGCCAGTTTCAGCAGCGCAGTTCAATCACACACAGTCCCGTTGACCCGCAGGTGGGGACATTGGCTGGCCAACATTAGACTGAGAGATGGAATAACTTTACACACTCAACTTATCAGGACCCCTCATAATGCAGAAGCCAGAGTGAAATGAGTGGGAACAGTAGGTGAGTATATACTGTAGTGTAGGGAAGTATCTAGTGGCATAAACTAGAGGCCAGAGACCAGCAGCAGTAACTAACAACACATTAACCTCCTGCAGAGCCAGACACTGGTGTGGAGGGATGGAGGATAGAGGATACTGGGTATTTCTTAATCAAATTACCAACTGAAGGCTTTGTGGTACATTAGCTGTGGACTTTCTATGTGAGATATATGGTGAAAAGAGAGTGAGTGTGTGGCTTGGAAAACTCGTGTTTTTTTCCTTCTTTTAATTACGTTGGACCTAATGATGCAGAGAGTTGTGCTCTCTTCATTAGAATACAATGTTTGTCTATTGTTTGGGTTTTCTCTTTCAGTAAACAAATGACCCACTGCTGTCCTATGATATTTAACTTTTCCAACTTTTGCCAGCTATGGAATAGGACGTTTATCAGAAATACAGTAACGGGAGGAGAGAACGGAGGGCATAGGAGAGGCTTGGCAACCAACATGACCAAGAAGCTGTCAGTGCAGAGAGGAGAGGACGAATGACGATTCATGAGAAACTGAGCCAGCTGCAGCCATTTTGTGAAAAAAGGTTACAGAAGTGTCAATGCAGCCAGGTGCCATTTTATTACTGCTTATGATAATTCACAAACACTTAAGAGTGTAGCACATATGCATTAGCTGTGAATATTTATTCCATTTAGACCAAACAAAAATATAAACGTGACAGAGGAGTGGGACAACATTCCACAATCAACAGCCTGATCAACTCTATGCGAAAGAGATGTGTTGCGCTGGTTTTCTGATCCACACCCTACCTTTGAGGTATCTGTGACCAAAAGATGCATATCTGTATTCCCAGTATTGTGAAATGCTTTGATTAGGGCCTAATGAATGTATTTCAATTGACTGATTTCCTTATATGAAATGTAACAGTAAAATCTTTGAAAATGTTGGGATTATATTTTTGTTCAGTGTAATAATGTGGTAGCCTAGATCACTCAAGGAATAGTGCAGCTTTTTTGAATGTCCAATACTCTCAATTGTTTTCCATTATCTGTTCACTTCTTGATTAAGCAGTCATTATGGTAAAATATAATTTGTTGTTAATTGTAACGATATACGCTGAGAGTCGGGAAGCAAGTTCAGGGAGTGAGCGTTTTAATAAAATAAACGGAACATAATACAAAACAAGAAACACTAACATCACACCGACATGAAACTGAAACAGAAACGCCTGGGGAAGGAACCAACGGGATTGACATATATAGGGAAGGTAATCAGGGAAGGGATGGAGTCCAGGTGAGTCTGACGACGCGCAGGTGCGCGTAGCGATGGTGACAGGTGTGCGCCATAATGAGCAGCCTGGTGACCTAGAGACCGGAGAGGGAGCACATGTGACATTAATGATATACCTGGTGGATGGATAGATGAATACATTGATTGGTCTCTCTGTTTTTGACATCTTGATGAGTTGGCCTTGTTAGATGATGGTATGGATCACCACGTCCACTCTGTACACTCTCATCCTCTGTTTATTTACTAAAGTGACAACATGAAACAGAAACAAATGCAGTCAAATTCCAAAAGGTGGAATGTTATTAAAAATTTTCATAATTAATTAACATTATTTAAAAAACCCGCTGAAAATACGGTGTTTTTATGTCAAACGGTTTTGTTATGTTTCAATCATCCGTGATGTATATGATGTGTAATGTTGGGATGCAAACTCAAATGTAATACATTCCAACTCTATATCTGAAATGGTACAGATGTCTTCTTTTTTTAAGCCCATAACCATGTGTGTGAGGTGTATACTTGTTTAAAAGTAGATTTCTTTAAGACTACCAAGAAACATTCTATGTGACCCTGATTTATCCCACTGCAATGAAAATGTATGAAACAGGGAATCACCAGAGTCAATAACGCTGTGACCATAACGATTCCTCAGCTTGGCACAAAATTAGTCTGATAGTTATTATTATCATTATTGTCATTATCTTTACTGGGATATGTTGCCATTTGACATCTTTGACTCAATGGGTCATTGTTGCTTGACCTTATTGGATGGTGAAGCTGCCGTTAAGTCAGACGATTTTAGCATGTGAAATAGTATACCTATATGTGACAGGTCAGTGAGAGGCAGAGTGCCTTCGAAAAGTATTCAGACCCCTTGACTTTTTCCACATTTTGTTACTTTACTGCCTTATTCTAAAATGGGTTAAATAAATACAAAATCATCAGGAATGTACACACAATACCCCATAATGACAAAGTGGAAAACTAGTTTACATTTTTTTTAAATTAAAAACGGAATTACCTTATTTACATAAGTATTCAGACCCTTTTCTATGAGGCTCAAAATTGAGGTCAGGTGCATCCTGTTTCCATTGATCATCCTTGAGATGTTTCCACAACTTGATTGGAGTCCACCTGTGGTAAATTCAATTGATTGGACAAGATTTGGAAAGGTACACACCTGTCTATATAAGGTCCCATAGTTGACAGTGCAGGTCAGAGCCCAAAATCCGATGGTCACTCTAGAGTTTCTCTGTGGAGATGGGAGAACCTTCCAGAAGGACAACCATCTCTGCAGCACTCCATCAATCAGGCCTTTATGGTAGAGTGGCCAGACGGAAGCCACTCCTCAGTAAAAGGCACATGACAGCCCGCTTGGAGTTTGCCAAAAGGCACCTAAAGATTCTCCGATCTGATGAAACCAAGATTGAACTCTTTGGCCTGAATATCAAGCATCACGTCTGGAGGAAACATGGCACCATCCCTACGGTGAAGCATGGTTGTGGCATGCTTTGGGGATGTTTTTCTGCGTAAGGGACTGGGAGACCATTCAGGATTGAGGCAAAGATAATCGGAGCAAAGTACAGAAAGGTCCTTGATGAGAACCTGCTCCAGATCGATCAGGACCTCAGACTGGGATGAAGGTTCACCTTCCAACAGGACAACGACCCTAAGCATACAGCCAAGACAACGCAGGAGTGGCTTCTGGACAAGACTCTGACTGTTCTTGAGTGGCCCAGCTAGAGCTCGGGCTTGAACCCGATCGAACATCTTAGGAGAGACCTGAAAATAGCAGTGCAGCAACGCTCCCCATCTAACCTGACAGAACTTGAGAGGATCTGCAGAGAAGAATGGGAGAAACTTCCTAAAAACAGGTGTGCCAAGCTTGTAGCGTCATTCCCAATTAAACTTGAGGCTGTAATCGTTGCCAAAGGTGCTTCAACAAAGTACTGAGTAAAGGGTTTGAATACTTATGTAAACGTAATATTTCAGTTTTTTAAAAATTATAAATTAGCAACCTGTTTTTGCTTTGTCATTATGGGGTATTGTGTGTAGAATGATGAGGTAAAAAACGATTTAATCCATTTTAGAATAAGGCTGTAATGTAACAAAATGTGGAAAAAGTCAAGGGGTCTGAATACTTTCTGAAGGCGCTGTATGCCACCATATACCACTACCAAATGGTTTACTTATTTCCCTTCACATAGGTTTACAGGTGGCTATAGACAGTGAAACGGCAGCTGAATCACTAGCGATAAAGAGCTTGCAAGAAATGTAATTCTCTATACTTGTGCACGTGACATTACAACTTGAAACTTAAAGGTTAACCGTTCGTAATTAAAAACCAAGTACACTGATCATGCTTTCGTCGGAGAAGCAAACAGGTTCTCTCGTGTCGCGGCGGTAATGAACCATGTTAATTGTGTGACCTGAGGGCCACCTATGGCATTGACAAATTGTTTTGATATGTGAGTACCTTTATTTAAGTGACTATAGTTGAGTTTGTCTTATGTTGGAAAGTTGACCCTATTATACACTAACTTTGGGGCTGTAGGTAGTCTCGAGGTTAAAGTGTTGGGCCGGTAACCAAAAGGTTGTTCGTTTGAATAAATCGGACGTTGTGCCCTTGAGCAAGGCATTTAACCCCAATTGCTCGAGGGATGCTGGAAAAAACAGTGGACCATGGCTCTGACATCAATTCTCTGCAGGTGTAGGACAAATAAACATTTGCTAACTTCCCACCTGGTCTCAGAGTGATTCCCATTGTTACAGTAACTGCTTGGTAATCTCATTTGACATGGGGACAGATTTATGAAGCGTTTGCACCTGTTATTTATATAATGTAACCAACAATGGGAGCCAACCTATCTATACGTCATCTTAAGTGATAAAGTGATTTCACCTTTCGTTCTACCTTGTATGTTTTTATTCCCCCTGGGAAAGAACAGGTGAAAACTTTCCTGTGCTACAACCTCTTCACCAATATGCATCACTACATCCTCCTCATATCATGCCATACCTGGCTGTCACACAACACTTTCAAACTACTTATTAGCTCAGGCAGTAAAACAAAACATTTAAACAAGAGGACTGTGAATATATACTGCATTCAAGTCCCAGTATATTCTCCTGAGACCCCACATTTTTTATGTAATTGTTTGTGGTGATAAAATTGTGGCATTCGGGTGTCCACTACAAAAGGACATTTTTTGCTAAGATCTTATTTAGCTATTATTTAATGTGAACAAATTATTACACAGTCCTGACAAATCACGTATCCTGAGATATTCACTTACTAGAAACAATTAGAATATCAAACTCACAAAAAGTATAATTAATAATTACACACACTTCTTTTGAAATGTGTAAATTTGGACGGCAGCCATTTTTTAACAACCAGGGAGATAAAGTTGTCATGGTCACACCCCCACATGTGCTGTCATTGAAAAGCCCAGAATATCCTCTCTAAGGGACAACATGACGTAATACAGTGGCTTGTATGGCCTCAGAAATACGGACCAAGAACTGATGTCCACTAGAGAGTACAAAAATGAATTACTGGGTCTCAGGAGGATATTATTCACGTCCCAGGGGACATCACTCCCCTAAGAGGCCAAGCCTTGCCTTCACTTAAACATGTAGTGTTTTGTGTTTACGATGCTCCTGCCCACTCTGATTTATCAGTTAGGGTCAGAGGTGAGCTGGAAAGTGTCTTGACCCTGTATGCCAGTGTTACGCCTGTGCTGGTCTGTGGTTGGCTCCCAAACAGAATGAAGAGGCAGCAGCAGCTGTGTGTGCAGCGCTGCAGATGTAAATAGTGGTCAAAGATCCCCCTCCCACGGTACCTTAGGTAAATTAGCAGCCGATCGCTACCATCTGTTTCTTTACCACGCGGAGCTGAGTCGGGCAGCGGCGGGTTACTCTGAGAACTGGGAGGGCAGCCAAGGCGGAGGTGTGGGCGATATAGCCCCACCGCTCAGAGGCGTACCTACCCACATCAAGTTTGTAAATTAAATTAGAGAAGAACTAGGGCACTTGTGTTTCTGGGGTAAGGGAAAAGTGTCTCGGTGTTATGTAAAAACAGAACAGTGGACCCAGTATTGACAGTTCTGGTATAGAATACAGTATGCTCTTTGACTCAGAGTTCTACCATGCCATCACTAGCCGGCTACCACCCGGCTACTCAACCCTGCACTTTAGAGGCTGCTGCCCTATATACATAGACATGGAACACTAGTCACTTTAATCATGTTTACGTACTGCTTTACTTATCTCATTTGTTTATACTGTATTCTATTCTACTGTATTTTAGTCAATGCCACTCCGACATTGCTCGTCCCAATATTTATATATTTCTTTATTCCATTCCATTCTACTTTTAGATGTGTGTATTTTTGTGAATTGTTAGATACTACTGCACTGTTGGAGCTAGGAACACAAGCATTTTGCTACACCCACAATAACATCTGCTAAACATGTGTATGTGACCAATACAATTTGATTAGCTTTGATCTGGGAGGTGTAGAAACTGAGGAGTGAACTACTCTAAGCTGAAGCTTGATGTGAAGCTCATGGAGGCCGTGTTGTTTTGTCTCCTCCATTATCAGGAGGAGATACTGTCACCACAGTTCCTCCATGACTGGGAAGGGAAACAGTATTGTACAAACACGCGCATACAGTTGCACATACACACACACACACACACACACACACACACACACACACACACACACACACACACACACACACACACACACACACACACACACACACACACACACACACACACACACACACACACACACACACAGTCTGCTTACACATGAATCCACATGCCTTGTCTGAAGGGGATGTCTATTGATCCTGTCTATTGTTTACTTTTCAAGGTCAACTTTGTTGCCGTGACTGTAGCACTATTGTTTTACATCGCCATAAAGTACAGTGGAAATCAGTGTGCGTGTTGAGTCTACGCCTTTACTTAGCTTAAGCATACCTCTAGCCTCACCTCATCTCTCCCCAACTAAGCGAAACTGTCTCACCTCCTCATCTCTTTGAAAAGTGAAAGTGGAACTCAAGAGTGTGTTTTCATTCCATTTCACCCCCTGCTTGCAGTTAATCTATTGTAATTTCCTCAGCTCACTAAATTCATAATTATAAATCTACATACCCATTATTGCACCCCAAACAAACCAACAACCCGAGAGCAAAGACGGAGACGAATACCGAAGTATGGCATAATTGGCTTTAGCTCATTTTCAATCCATCAGTATGTTCAATATGCTCCCCCGCCTCAGAGCAGAGGATAGAGATGGTTACTGGAGTCTAATAGGCCTCTGCTCGTTTGATCTCTGTCCATTGGGAGCAAGCCCAACCTAGTCCATTTCTCTGAGGTCTGGCGTGTGTTTTGTCTCTGCCTGTAGTTCTGCCTTGTTCCTCCGCACACAACCGGAGGTCACGGCAAGTCCTTCCTCACCCACAATTACCCCAAACCAACCTCGCTCTGCTTCGAGATGCCGGCAGATGTCCGGAACAGCGATTGTAATGATCTCACTCTAGTTCCGGCTGGGCCTGGGCTCTAAACAGACCTCCACAGTCCCTCTATTGGATTAGCCCGATCAGGGTGACGCATGACACCCCCCGTCTCTGTCCCCTCTCCCGTCCTCGCTCACAGAGGACCCACTCCACCAACAGATGGACCGTCCAGACAGGAAGTCCATTTGGAGCAGCACTAAAGGATCCAATACGTCCCTCCCTCCCCCCTTTGTCTACCTTTGTCTGGTGCCGCTGGTCCATTGGCTCTTAGCATCACAGACCTTTTTCATAGCAGATGTCTAGAGAGAGCGTGAGACCAGTGAACTGTTACTGGCCAGCGAAGTGTAGCGCCCCTCTCTCACGCTCACACGCCACCCCCAGACCACCCTGCTCGCGGTGTGGTGATATCATAGCGGTGCTGCCATGGCGACTGGTCCTCCGAGGCAGGTATTGGCTAATGAGTCTTTGTGGTTGAGATAGAGGGTTGAGAAGTGAGGAGAGGTGGGCGTGGCGTCTGACCCATGCTTCATTATCCTGGCAGTCTGGGTCTTCGGTGGGTGGTGAGCTGTAACGGACGTTTGGCAGGCCAGACCCTCCTCCTTGGCACAGAGACAGATAGACAACACTGACAGATAGACAACACAGCCAGCTGGACAGTCTAAGAGCCAAGGTGAGGAGAGTCTCAAGACTATTGCTTACCTGTTGAATACAGTCCATACACTGGCACATTAAACACTAATATCTGAATCAGAATAACTTTTCCAAAGTACTTAATGCACTTTCTGTTCTGGACGGTGTTCCAGACCAGAACACTGGTCATGACCTCTCTCTCTCTGTCGCTCTCTGTCTCCGTCTCCCCTATCCCCTTTCTCTCTCTCTCTGTCGCTCTCTGTCTCCGTCTCCCCTATCCCCTTTCTCTCTCTCTCTGTCTCCTGTCTCTCTCTGTCTCCTGTCTCTCTCTGTCTCCTCTCTGTCTCCTCTCTGTCTCCTCTCTGTCTCCTCTCTCTCTCTCTCCCTCTCTCTCTCTCTCTCTCTCCCTCTCTCCCTCTGATCAACAGATGGAATAGCCCAATTATATTACTGCTGACGTCCGCTTGGTCTACTCCACGCTCTCTGGCAGCTGTGCAAGAGAGAGGACGAGAGAGAGAAGGAAAGAGAGGAGAGAGAGTAGAAGAGAGCCTCTTTAATTAGTATGAGCTCTGCAACATTGAGTGCTAACATCTGCTCGTATCAGCCTGTAGTGTGGAATGAAGAGTTCTTGAAGAGGGCCCACTCTCTCCGACTCTCCCAGAGTCAACAGCACTCTCCCTCCCCTCATCTCAGCCTGGTGAAATGGCCGCCAAGTTATTGAAGGGCTCTGAGCTAGGTCAAGTAGAGTGAGTCAGACAGACTCAGAGGGGAGTTCACACACTAAATGGTCTTGGTCAATGTCCAGGGCATGCCCCATGTGAGATGAATGTGTGTGCATTAGCACTTTATTTATTAAAACGGTTCTAGCTTTGACGGAGTGTCTGTATGTGGCATGCAAGGTATGGATGTTCTATTCACACGACACGAGAGCATGAATTTTCTGCATGGCGCCAATCCTGACCATTTACTTCCTATACTGTGTGTTTATCATTGTCCTGGTTCAGCAAGGATGGGTTAGTAGGTCGTTTGAGGTTTTTGTCTTATGCTTTGAAGTCTGTGTGGTCAATCTTTCATTTTGTGCTTTTAACGAGGTGGTTTTACAAGCGTACTGTGCCTCTTGACTCTAAGTCTAACTCCAAGGAGAATCCTCTGTGTTCAGAGCATCTCCTTGATCAGATTGTATCCATTCTGACACTCATTTAAGGAGCAGCACTAACACTCTGCACAGTCCATGGAGACAGAAGAACAGGGTCTGGGAATCTGAGACGGCGGTAGGACGTTCCGTTATTGCCTGCTGGGAGTTTCACTAGCAGAGTTGGAATTTGTCACCTTCGTTTCTATCCAATTATAGTATTGTTGGTACCAGAATATGATACAATGTTGCTCACAAAGACCTCTTGGACTCCCTATGCACTGCCTCGTTAACTAAGTTTGACTTTGCACACCATATAGTGTTATCTGTCGATGGAGTGGTAGCCTACAGCGCTGTGACACACACAGCTTCTTGTTCTTCTGCAGAAGAGGGTCCTAATTTGTCTACTGTACATGGTGCCCCACAGTGTACCAGACAGCAGACCCAGTTTGCTCCTCCGTCTCCTCTCTATCTCCTCTCTCTCCTCTCTCTGTCTCCTCTCTCTCCTCCGTCTCCTCTCTATCTCCTCTCTCTCCTCTCTCTGTCTCCTCTCTCTCCTCCGTCTCCTCTATCTCCTCTCTCTCCTCTCTCTGTCTCCTCTCTCTCCTCTCTCTCATCTGTCTCCTCTCTCTCCTCCGTCTCCTCTCTCCTCTCTTTCCTCTCTCTCCCAGAACAGACATGTAAACACTGACAGATTAGCATGCTTACATAAACTCCCTCACAGTTAGACATTCCTTGTTCACTATTGCCCTCTTTCTCTCCTCCGCTCTCACTCTTTCTCTACCTGACACTTTCTTGTGTGTTTTACTTTTAACCCCTATCTTTGGTGAACTACTTGTTCAGAAGAAATGTATATATATATATATATATTTTTAGGCATACCGTCCGCTTCCTTTTTCATCCTGATTTTCATCCATAGGGTGAACGTTTTCTTGTTCCTCTTTTTTTCCTCTGGGTGATGAATGCTCATTTGAGAAGTGGGACTTATGGAGAGATGTTACACAATCATAGCAATTATGTAATGCACTCAAGATATGTGCATTAGAAGCAGCTTCTTATGGTAGTGAAAACAGTACTATAGCTGAGTATGTTTTAGCTGAATCTGTTTTCCATTTTAGGCCACGTCAACTTCTCCTTTTCTTCTTCTTCTTTTCTCACTGTATATCTGTCCATCTGTGGTCAGTGTCTGACCCAGAGTCTGAATGGAACCTCTTTGGTCCCATATGGCATATGGTACAGTAACTTACATGTGTACTGCAAGAGTCCCTGTGCTACGGGTCTACCAGAGCCAGCATCAATGTACAAGTGAGCACCTGCTCCTTCTCCGTGTCTCTCTCCATGGGTCTGGAGTCACGCTGGGATGTTGTGTTGGGATGTTGTCTGGCTGCTCACTGTGGCTACGGAGGAATAACAGAACCCGCTTTTTCTGCAGATCAATTGGTATTCTCTCTATCTCTCTGTCGCTCTCTCGCCATCTCTCTCTCTTTCTTGCTCTACTATATCTCTCTCTATTGCTCTGTCTCTTTCTATCTCTCCTTTTATGTTTATTTCTGGTTTGTACGTATACCCAGAGCAACAGAGCACAATGCTGTTTTATGAAATTTCTTTTAGGTCTATGAGTATGGATATTTGGTTCATTGGAACACTCTGTGCAGCTAGAATAGTCTGCCGTGTTTCACCAGCCGAGCCATACAACATTATTCCAACACAAAAGTCATTTTTAACAATACCGCTGTGTAAAATCTACTTAACAACAAAGATATTCCGGGAGCCTTCCACTCATCCTCTTGCATAGACTAGCAGGCTGGTGGAAGTGTTTTCTATATCATTTTTTTCACAGTCCATTGTTTTGCTCGGCGAAGTGAATCAGCGATTTCATGAGCAATGCCCTGAGGGTAAGAACGTTACTGATACTTATCAACTGGGATGCCAAAGCTTCCCCTGCTGGGTATTGTTTTCAAATGCTGCCTGTACTCTTAATTAAATGTAAACGCCCAGGACTCTTTTCTGATGCTGCCTCTACTCTAAATCAAATGTAAAGGCTGGAGACTAATAATACGTTTAAGTTTCTCTTTCTCCAGAAGGACATGTGGAACTCGCGTAAAGTATTATGATTTCAAATCATTCTTACCTCGAAAAAAAAGTCCTCCCCTCCATCTCTGAACTAATCCCTACTTTAACAGTAAGAGAAGCATGTAGAGAAAAATAGATGAATTGTTCATGGCATAATGATCGAGAAAGCCAGAGAAATTGCCTGCCTGATCTCGTTTCGCAGTAAAAGGGGAGGGAAAGAAACCAAGTACACGGTGCACTGAGCACAGAGTACAAAGAGATATGTCCCCTCTAGAAAACACAAACACAGGTGTTATGCATCTACAGTACTAGGAGTATACACAGCCTCCGATGAATATTGAAGTGAGGAAAGAAAGTTTTCATTACCATTCGCACAGACTTAGACAGTGACTGTTGGGGAACGTTGGCATATCTCTATGACTATGATAGAGCTGTATAGACATTGTACTGGCTCCCCTTTTTATCTGTGCAAATAAGTTAACTAATGTGAACTAAAACCATAGGAAGATGTGCGTCAGTCTTTCACTGTCTGTAGTGTAATAGAGCAGTATTGGCTTGTTCCGAGACAGTTGGCTCCCTTCAATCTGATCAAAGTTTAATTGGGTGCACCGACCACTCAAGGCCTCACTTCAGAATATTTGTTTATTCTAACATTATCGACCCCTCCCCTGCCAACCCCCGGAGGTTTATAATTGTGCAGCAAAGGATGTTCTGTTTTTTCCCCCTTCTTTTTAATTCCCTGGCACACCAAGCAGAAACAGGATGATCTAATCCAGCACTTACACAGCAGCTCTCTTTATTAACTCTATGCAGCCTCCCAGCTCCCTGTATGAGGATATCGCTGGGACAGGCCTTTCTCTTTCTGCATTGGCCCCAGATAGCTATTGATTGGGGATTGATTGGGTGGGCTCCTTGTTAAAGATATGTTGAGATGAAGCTGGGGGCTGGTGCTAAATCTGCTGAGTCATACTGTATTTCACAGGCTCTCTGCCCATTGATGTGCTGTTGGATCTGGGCCTTCTGTAATTGGATCAGTCCATGGCCTCCAGCTCTGGGCCGGCTTAGGTTCAGCCATAGACATCATCCCAGGTTGTGGTAATAGGGTTGTGTACTGGAGAAAAGAAGGGACGACGTTGGTAAAAAAAAAACAAGAGGGGTACTACCTTATTTTTAATAGCATGCCTCCAGCATGAGATGTGCAGATGACAATAGCATGCCTACAGCATAGATGTAGCATGCCTCCAGCATGAGATGTGCTGGAGGCATTTAAATAGCATGCCTCCAGCATGAGATGTGCAGATGACAACATACAGTATTTGGACAATGGTTCAAGGTTACCATCCACATCACCAGAGTAAGAGCAGTAAGGTCTGAGACAGCAACATAAGAGGAAGAAGAGTGGTAATTAAACATTTCCCTGCATTACCATTGTGTGATCGAGCATGAAATAGAAACCTAGTCCAAGCCATTGTCACCCACAGAAAGAGATGACCCTTGACACTTAATTTACGTGTCAGGTGACTTTACCTGACACGGTTAATTTAATTAAAATGAGGTAATTTAACGAGGGCATCTGCGGGCTTTAATTGGCCGATGAACCCAGCCAGCCAACCAGCTGGAAGGAAAATTGTGCCACAGTCACAGTAAGGTCACGTCTGACAATTATGCTTGCCTCTGTGGCACATTTGGAAATTGATGGGCATTAATCTGCTATTTTGTTAGTTGGAGAGTAGGGCTGTGTAGGGAGCCGCTGGTGGCTTCCACTGGTTTCCAGGGGAACAGTGTTTATAATGCCCATTTAGTCCATTTAGCCATGTGTCCCATTAGCATTAGCATCCCATCTGTCTCAGTCTCCCCCGGGAGCACTGGTGTGTGTGTGTGTGTATAAGGGGGTGTTTGGCATTGGCTCAGGTCTCCAAAGCTGTTATGTGAGTTGTTGATGGTGGCATCAGACAGGCCTGTCTCTTGGGTCTGTAGGTGGCACTAAGGACCGCTGCACTAGCCTGCCCTCAAGGGATGCTGTAGGTCAGGTTTCATCAACTAGATTCAGCTGTGGGCTGATTTTTTTTTCTTGAGCGGATTGTCAAATTGACCGCACAAAGCCCAAACCAATGACTAAAACATATTACTTCAAACGTTGCTTACAATTTTATATAATCACATATATATCTCTATTATGCGTGGTAATACTTTGGAACGGATTTCCAAAATGTAAATCACTTGGAGCTGATTTCGCTGGTCTTTTTGCATTATTTTATGTCCAACACAATTATTTTTTGGTTAAAAGTGGTATTAAAATCACCAGCTGCCAGTTGATGAACCCTGCTGTAGGTTCTCTTTATTAATAACCACCTTGCTCTGCACACACACACACACATCCACACACCTTTGTGGGAATGTAGTAGGTGTGATCATCTGTCTGAGGGGATATTTAATGCGATCTGTGCTAAGGACCTGTCCTCAGGATAAGTCATTTCAGATGGTAGGGTTTTAGCTGTGTGTGAGGGCAGGGGGTGTAGAGAAGTGAGGAAAAGGACAGAGGATCCATTTCTATTTCTTATACTGTCCTTTGTTTATATCTTAACTTCTTATGGCTGGGGGCAGTATTGAGTAGCTTGGATGAATAAGGTGCTTTCTGGGTAAACTGCCTGCTACTCAGGCCCAGTTGCTAATATATGCATATTAGATTTGGATAGAAAACACTCTGAAGTTTCTAAAACTATTTGAATGATGTCTGTGAGTATAACAGAACTCATATGGAAAGCAAAAACTTGCGAAAAAATCCAACCAGGGAGTGGGAAATCTGAGGTTTGTAGGTTTGCCTATCCAATATAGAGTGTCTATGGGGTCATATTGCACTACCTAAGGCTTTGATGCTTCTACTATGAAGGAGGGGGGAATGAGAGCTGATTGAGTCAGGGGTCTGGCAGAGTGCCATGAGCTGATCACGCGCGCTCATGTGAGAGTTAGCTGCGTTCCATTGCATTTCTACAGACAAAGGAATTCTCCGGTTGAAACATTATTGAAGATTTATGTTAAAAACATCCTAAAGATTGATTCTATACTTCGTTTGACATGTTTCTACGAACTGTAATATGACTTTTTGTCTGAACTTTCGCCTGGACTTGCCCGCGCCTCGTGAGTTTGGATTGTGTACTAAACGCGCTAACAAAAAGGAGGTATTTGGACATAAATGATGGACTTTATCGAACAAATCAAACATTTATTGTAGAACTGGGATTCCTGCGAGTGCATTCTGATGAAGATCATCAAAGGTAAGTGAATATTTATAATGCTATTTCTGATTTCTGTTGACTCCACAACATGGCAGATATCTGTATGGCTTGTTTTGCAAGGTGTGCTTTTTCGGTAAAGCTTTTTTGAAATCTGACACAGCGGTTGCATTAAGGAGAAGTTTATCTAAAGTTCCATGCATAACACTTGTATTTTCATCAACATTTATGATGAGTATTTCTGTAAATTGATGTGGCTCTCTGCAAAATCACCGGATATTTTGGAAGCAAAACATTACTGAACGAAACGCGCCAATGTAAACTGAGATTTTGGGATATAAATATGAACTTTATCGAACAAAATACACATGTATTGTGTAACATGAATTCCAATGAGTGTCATCTGATGAAGATCATCAAAGGTTATTGATTCATTTTATCTCTTTTTCTGCTTTTTGTGACTCCTCTCTTTGGCTGGAAAAATGGCTGTTTTTCTGTGACTAGGTACTGACCTAACATAATCGTTTGGTGTGCTCTCGTCGTAAAGCCTTTTTGAAATCGGACACTGTGGTGGGATTAACAACAAGTGTATCTTTAAAATGGTGTAAAATACTTGTATGTTTGAGGAATATTAATTATGAGATTTCTGTTGTTTTGAATTTGGCGCCCTGCATTTTCACTGGCTATTGTCATACCGTTAACGGGATCTAAGCCATATTAAAGGGGTAGGCAGAAATAAGTATGTGACAGGACTTTAGCAGGAAAATTATTTTACCCAATTAGCAGGCCGTTACATGACTGAGTGGAAGTGGATCCGTGTGTACTCTGGTATACTCTGTCCAGTTGAATTAATCACAACAGTAGAAGAGCTTTCTCTGTCTGCCTCACATTATTACACACACTGAAGGAGGAATGATTTGGTCTCTGGGAAGGTAAATGTGTTGCATTGACTGTGCTCAGCGTACTGCTGTAGTTGACTACTAGAGGTTTCTCACTCGTTATAGTGAAGCAACTGCCCTGTGGAACCTGCTCCTATTCACTTTGCTTACATTCTGCCCTTCCAGTTCAGGCTGCATCGTTTCTCGAATTTCTGTTGCAGCATTAAACAATCCCAAAGGTGTTCTTTTCAATTGTACAACACACTGTCACTGCTACCGTTGATTGGCTATGATGGTCATTGTTATGGAGACTGTTCCACTTCTCAGTCAATTTGCTTTTCATTTCAAAACATTTGTCCAAAAGCCACTTTTTCAAAGTTTAAACCCATTTTTTTGCCAAAAGTGACTCTTCTAAGAACATGAAGCCCACTGTGGTGTTTCATATTGCAGGTATATCTTTGCCCTTGTTTGCACAGATGAGATTTCTCACCCTCTTTCAACAAGTAGACAAATGTTGCTTGGAAACTTTGCAAATACGGCAGAAATTATATTTGTTATCGCCTCTCGATATTATGCCCAGCGGCATACAGCGGAGGTGTGGGATGCAGGGAGTTTAGGACTCAACGGGTCTGGTTTAATAGTGCTGTATTGTTGTCAAATCACAGCCCATCTCAGGGGACCCCTCTCTTTCACTCCAATAGAAGGCCTGTTTAAATATTTCATGTCAATAACCGCCGCCTATCCTATCGCTCCTCTCATCCCAAGCCGAGCGTCAGCCAGAGGACGGGGGTTTAATAAGAAGATAATGAATGATTAATTGAAAGGATATCAATCGTGTCTGCGTCAGTGTAGAGCTCCAACAATGTCCAACGTGTTGTCTCCTGACGGTCGTCAAGGGCAACATAATGAGGCGTGTGCACTTGGGCAAAGTCTTTAAAGAGGCTGCCCTAGATCTGCTGTTACGGTGAGAAGGTAGTAGGAAAGGGGAACATCTTTTTCCATTCTAGCACACCTCTATTAGAGAATCAGATAATCATACTTATAGCTACCAGAATATGTGTTGGTGGACGTGTAAAACTTCAGTTTAAACACTCAGATCTTTGTCTTTGTTTCCATAGAACCAGTCTGATGAGATTGAATCAGACATTAGATGTTTGTAGTATTATCCTCAACCCAAATGTCACTTTCCTCTTCGTTAGGGCTGTATTGATGAACACAGGGAGTCTCATTAAGAGTTGGACAGGTCTTGTTTGCAGTTCTCCTCTAATCACTGATTAAGACATTAATCAGGATAAGCCCAGAGGAGGCTGTCATTGATTAAGTAATCCAGTTAGGATGCAGATTGGCAGGACCGCAGGTCCATCCTCTTCCAGCCATATATCTACTGGCTCTCAGTGCAGCAATATAGCATGAGAAATGTCTTCTCAATGAGCTTGGCATTTCTACTACATCAGCAGTCTTTGTGTGTGTGTGTGTGTGGTGTGTGCATGCATGCTCTCAAGAATAGTGGTTTGCTGGACAAAAGCCAATCTCCTGTCAATGCCTCTCTATACCCCCAAAATCATTACTTTGTCATAGTCCATTTTTATGATTCTGAAAATGGGTCAACTTCTGTAGCCAAAGATGTTTTTTGGTTTTGTTTTGGTTCCCACTGATTGAGATTTGCAGCTCAGTGCCCCTCTGAAGGGTAGGGTTATAGGTTATAGAAGTTTAGTGGATATCAGAGTATGAATTTAGTAGACCTAGTCTACTCACACTTTGGCCAGCTGCCATTTCACTCCATTTAAATCATTGAGCACTACTTGGAGCCCCATTGTCAGTCTGCTAAACAGCCCTCAAAATGTCCTATTGCAGGTACTTCAATGATGTTTGTTATTGTCTGTGCACACAGGAAAACAGGTTTGCTCTTATTGGTCCAAAGTGTCAGTAACTCTCCTCTGCCCCTCACCTCTCGTCCCCTCTCATATCTGCCTGTCATTGTTTACAGCATTCTGAAATTAATTAGGCGTTTTATGGGTCATTTACCGGCAGCAGATACAGATACCACCTTGTACTTCTTGACTTGTGAAGGACTTGTCAGGGGACATAAAATACACATGCTCTACCAGGGCACAGTATCCACTAGACTCACAGCCCCAGCCTTCCCGCCTTCCCTTTTATGATCGCCTCTCTGACTGTCCAGACCGATTAATCAAGCCTCTACTTCCCGACCTAGCTCACCCTGACCCTGTCTCTCACGCCAACCCTGCGGTAGGGACAGGTCAGAGGATAGTGAGAAGGAGCTAACGCTAACAGACAGAGACACACTGCTCTGCTCCCTTTAACCACATACACCCCAGTGCTGTGCTAGTGGCATCAAGCTAGCAGCCATGCTAACAGACACAGCCTGACAATGCAGGACGGGTTAGTGTTCCAGGCAGACTAACAGAAATGGACAGGTTACACATCGCTACATGCCATAGCGCTTGAGTGAGCTGTAGTGTTCTGTTACTTGCCTGCAGACACTGACACTGTGCTGACGAGTAGGTAGGTAGCGTTGACTAGGAATGCCGAATAAATGTCAGACATGGATCCTGTGGTAGTCACGTTAGCACACAGACACCCACCACATGTCAGGGTCAAGGATCAAGGGTTATACTAACTTAAACATGCAAACATAACTCCTACTCTTTGGGCAAGAGACTGGTTGACTGGTTATACAAACAGACTCCAGCCTATGTCAAACATTTAACACACATGTACTACCTGGCACAGATATGCCATCTATGGCATAGTGAAAAACTATGCACCTCTGGTTAAGATAGCGTTGTCAAGGTCTAAGTCTGATCCAAGTGGTATTCCTTCATCATTGCAACAACTTTTGTTTAGTTGATATACAGTTTACCCCATTACAATTGCCCAGTATGGTATGTCTCTAGCAGGACTTTCTACTGAAACTCAATGAGGAAAACATTGATGATGTAAGACCAACATTATGCATAAGCTCTCTAAAACAAGTGTGCTTTACAAAGAACGGGTGATTACCCACAAGCTAAAACACAAGGAACACTAGAAACAATAGCCCAATAACATTAGCTTACTTTATTGAAGCCGAAAAAGTGTGGGTGTATGTGTGGGTATATCTGTGTGTGTGTGTACAGTCATATACATGAGAGGAAGGTGTGTGTGTGTGCTGGTTCTGAGCGATTAGTGCTTTTTGAGGTCGGTTCGATTATTAAAATATAATCACGTTTTTCAATAAAAAAAAATAAACAATTCTTAACATTAAATGCACTATGCATTATGTGGGTTGAATGCAGAATAAAACATTTAATAAAAGTCCCATGATGGTATTGACTGCCCATTGCTGCCCATCACTTATTAACCATAATTTATTCACATTACTTTAATACAATATTTCAGTTGTTGTGTATATTACATTTGTTTTATTTGATGACTTTATTATTTAATTCCAAGTCATCTCATCTTTATAAAGCTGCTGCTTATGCTGCTGACAAAATCACTATTTTGTAGTTTTTCAACATAAATAATGCATACTTTTATGACTGCTGAATACCAACTATCAGTCACTTATATCATGTATTTTCAGGTAGAGGTACCTCGCGAAGCAACAGCTGCTCTCCATATCACCTCACGATCGCACATTCTTCTCTCTTCCGTAGCAGGCGTAAAAGAAACACAGACCCAACAAGTAGATGCGCAATGGATTATGGTCATTGTCGTTAATTACCACGTTTTATGCTCTAAACTATATAGAATATTGGCTTGTTGGAAAATACTCCCTACTTCATCGCACAGTTCAGGCTGGATCTAGTTCATCTCTAGAGAGACTGTGATGTGCGTGTTATTGAGCTCACAGAAGAAGAAAAAAGAAATGTAATTCAAATATTTGAACCAACTTCGGTCAATTAGTTGTTTAAAAACTGAAAAATAACTGCAATTTCAGTTAATCACTCAGCATTGTGTGCCCGTGTGCCAACTCTTATCGGTGCTTTGTGTCTGTGTGGTCCCTATCCAGCCAGGCCCTGCTTGGCTCTTGTGTGTCTGTGTGGTCCCTATCAAGCCAGGCCCTGCTTGGCTCTTGTGTGTCTGTGTGGTCCCTATCAAGCCAGGCCCTGCTTGGCTCCTGTGTGTCTGTGTGGTCCCTATCAAGCCCTGCTTGGCTCCTGTGTGTCTGTGTGGTCCCTATCAAGCCAGGCCCTGCTTGGCTCCTGTGTGTCTGTGTGGTCCCTATCCAGCCAGGCCCTGCTTGGCTCTTGTGTGTCTGTGTGGCCCTATCAAGCCAGGCCCTGCTTGGCTCCTGTGTGTCTGTGTGGTCCCTATCCAGCCAGGCCCTGCTTGGCTCCTGTGTGTCTGTGTGGTCCCTATCAAGCCAGCCCCTGCTTGGCTCCTGTGTGTCTGTGTGGTCCCTATCCAGCCAGGCCCTGCTTGGCTCCTGTGTGTCTGTGTGGTCCCTATCAAGCCAGGCCCTGCTTGGCTCTTGTGTCCCCCCACTATTGTTCCCACTCTGTCTCTGTTTGTGTTTGTTTTCTTCGGGGTGTTTGGAGCATACGCCGATAAAAAGCCGCTCAGCGTCTAACTCAAACAGGCTTTGTTCATCTGCCACTTCCTCATTAATTAAGTTTTCCTCCCACCTCTCTTCCCCTCTGGTCCTCTTCTCTCACTCCCTCTCTCTCTTTCCCTCGCTCTCTCTCTCACTCCCCCTCTCTCTCATTCCCTTTCTCATTTTTGTCTACAGCAGCTCATGCGGGAGCGACAGCAGATGGCCAGCCGTCCCTTTGCCTCGGTTGCCGTGGCGCTGGATGTAAGCGCCGGCCAGGAACAGGAAGAGCTGCTGCAGGGGCAGGTGGAGGTGGGTACCTAACACATCTCATTAGCATATTGTTGTCCACGGCAATGGTGATACCGTGAAATACAGGGGCTTGGCACCGAGATCGCCCACAGCATCCTCTGTTGTGTGTAGACACTGGATCGTGGGTGTGAGAAAGCAGGGATCTTTCATGACTTGAAATGCAAAACATATGTGGCCAACTTAAACAAATACTGAAGGCATTGTCTGAAATCACACAACAAAGAACATGTCCAGAGTTTAGCGTGGCCATATCCGGAAAAGCTAGTTTGTTAAGAAATATGGAAATTCTGAAAACCAATTCCTTTTCTTGTCCCCAAAAACATGGGTTAGGTCCTTTCATGTTATCCTTTTCAGCACCGTTCCAGCAACTATGGTGGATTCATAACCAAGCCAGCGCAGTACAGCTCGGCTAATCTTGGCTCGGCTAGTCTCAGTAGTATGAAAAGGGTATAACTAGTTTGCCTCCTATATAATGACTTCCTGAATTGTGTTCCCACACTCCCTCTATGGGTATTGCGTATGATCTGATAATCTACCTCTGAAAATCCTTAGTGGTTTTGTGAGTTTTCCAGGTCTTTGCTTCATAAAAGATTTTCCGGCTCTACCACAAATCTCTGTAACAGCTGCCGCCTGCCGGCCAGTCCACATCCGGCTTTAATGGAATTGATAGTGAGTGTCAGGGGGGGCAAAGTATGCTCTGATAATGCATTATTCCTGGTATACCTATTAATATAGTAGATATTATAGTATTATACTGCATGGGCACATAACCTATGTTAGCAGTAAGCCCTTAGAGGAGTGTTTTCCCCCACAGCATTCATCGGTGTCCAACCCAAAATAGATATTTTTGTTATTTTCCTGTTTCTCCCATTTTGAGCTCCTGAAGGTGAAAAACATTGAAATGGAACGGTATCTTCACGTAAAGGTTAATTAAGTAACATCTGGTGTTGCTCCACAGAGACTATTTAGCATAATTGCATAGTAAATAAGAAAATTGTGTACAACAGTGTACTTGCGGGAAAATAAGTGGATTCATAATGTGATTTCATACATCATTTACACAGTTACTGTGTAAAAGCAAGTTCTGGATCTGTGTTTTTATGTACAGGTGTATTTAGGCCAAAGCCATTTGGAAAAGGTGCACAGGAGGGCTTTTCAAATGTTTACTCTGCATTTTGATATGCTGATTACATTTTACTAGCAGCAAAAAGCGTGGAATTGGATTAAAGTCCCAAAAACTAGAGACGGGGCTGCAGGAAGGGTACACACAGCATATAAAAAAAATTACTGGATTGATAAGTGTAATTTATTTGAATGCAGTGTTGTGTTTGTATTTAATGGACATACACGTGAGGAGGTTGGCACATGTTGCCTTACCTGTCCTCTGAACAGATGGATAACACAGTGGCTTAAGCCCTTTCTCAATGACCATGAGTGGAGCAGTTAGCTAATGTGCGCTAAGTGGAGATTAGGTTTTTCACACAGCTTCTAGGCGCTGGTAAAACTGTATTTCACACACTGTTCTGAATTATGCTATTCAGAACATGCGAGATGAACTTAAGAGTGTTTCTGATGGTTCTCTTCAAACGCAGCGTTTCAAAGATATTCGCTTTCCTGAGAATCTTCAAAGAACCAGCTGCAATTATTGACATCTGGTAAAAGTCAGGCAAACGAGCGACCGTCTGTTATTTACTCAGAGAAATACAGTACACCATTTTTGTTTCAAAACCGGCATCTGGTTAAGATCAACAAGACAGAGGTCATTGGAGGCATGAATTACTAACATATTTATTGGTTTAAAATCATCTATGTGCATGCAAATTGTCTCTAAATGGTTGCAGAAAATCAGACAAGTATGCAATGAAAAACCACACAAACATAAGTTATTTCCTAATGTCATCAGAGTGGTCTATGGAAGACAAGCGATCTAAAGTAGAGACTGAACGAGTAAGGTTAAGTAATATGGCATGTCATTATAAAGACAGACAATAGCGGTATCATCAGAAGACAATCAAACCAAATCGAACATCCAGTGTGGGTATTTTGCCTTGGCCTGGGTCTGTAGTATTGAGGAGATGCCTTGCCCTGTGATCCAGGTACATCAAAGTGGAGAGATTCATTGTGTAGGTGTGTAGCCTGAGGCCAAAGGTGATTAAAATAGGTCCTGGGCTCCAATCGTTTCTCCCCTACCCTTCCCTGCCGTTGATAAAGGATGTCTGGAGCAGTTATTATTCATCGGTGACCTGAGGGCTCTCTAGTCCCCAGACTGCTGTAAAACCGGCCTGTTAGACCACACCAGAGTGGACCTGACAAGTAGCTTACTAAAACACCCACAGCCCTTAAACATACACACACACACAAACACCACACCTGGAACCTGTTCATTGTCTCTGAACTGGAGTGAACGGCATGGAAATGGAAGTGGTACACAAATACCACACAGAATAAAACAGAGTTTCTGCACTTACTCAGTAAAAACAAATCAAATCAAATTGCATTGGTCAGATACACGTGATTAGCAGATGTTATTGCGGGTGTAGCGAAATGCTTGTGCTTTTAGCTACGACAGTGCAGTAATATCTAAAAAGTAATATCTGTCACGATCGTCTTGACTTTGAATGGAGGACAAAAACGCAGCGTGTGAAAAATAAGACATCTTCTTTTAATGAAGGAAAAAACAAACACTTACAAAATGAACAAAACAACCGATCGTGAAGCTAAGAAGAACTAAGTGCACACATGCAACATAGAACATAAACATAGACAATTACCCACAAATGCATGATGCCTATCGCTGCCTTAAATATGGCTCCCAATCAGAGACAAATGAAAGACATCTGTCTCTGATTGAGAACCACTCAGGCAACCATAGACTTACATAGACAACTACACTAGACACTGCCCCATACACATACAACAACCCCTAGACACTACAAAAACACATACATTCCCCATGTCACACCCTGACCTAACTAAAATAATAAAGAAAACAAAGAATACTAAGGCCAGGGCGTGACAATATCTAACAAATTACATAACATATACCTAATACACACAAATCCAAGTAGGAATGAATTAGGCCAAAAACATATGGACGAGTGATGTCAGAGCGGAACGGACTAAGATACAGTAGAATAGTATAGAAAACAGTACAGTTGAAGTCGGAAGTTTACATACACTTAGGTTGGAGTCATTAAAACTAGTTTTTCAACCACTCTACAAATTTCTTGTTAACGAACTATAGTTTTGGCAAGTCGGTTAGGACGTCTACTTTGTGCATGACACAAGTCATTTTTCCAACAATTGTTTACAGACAAATTATTTCACTTGTAATTCACAATATCACAATTCCAGTGGGTCAGAAGTTCCCATACACTAAGTTGACTGTGCCTTTAAACAGCTTGGAAAATTCCAGAAAATGATGTCATGGCTTTAAAAGCTTCTGATAGGCTAATTGACATCATTTGAGTCAATTGGAGGTGTACCTGTGGATGTATTTCAAGGCCTACCTTCAAACTCAGTGCCTCTTTGCTTGATATCATGGGAAAATCAAAAGAAATCAGCCAAAAATTGTAGACCTCCACAAGTCTGGTTCATCCTTGGGAGCAATTTCTAAATGCCTGAAGGTACCACGTTCATCTGTACAAACAATAGTACGCAAATATAAACACCAGCAGCCGTCATACCGCTCAGGAAGGAGACGCGTTCTGTCTCCTAGAGATGAACGTACATTGGTGCGAAAAGTGCAAATCATTCCCAGAACAACAGCAAAGGACCTTGTGAAGATGCTGGAGGAAACAGGTACAAAAGTATCTATATCCACAGTAAAACGAGTCCTATATCGACATAACCTGAAAGGCCGCTCAGCAAGGAAGAAGACACTGCTTTAAAGCCGCCATAACAAAGCCAGAATACGGTTTGCAATTGCACATGGGGACAAAGATCATACTTTTTGGATAAATGTCCTCTGGTCTGATGAAACAAAAATAGAACTGTTTGGCCATAATGACCATCGTTATGTTTGGAGGAAAAGGGGGGTGGCTTGCAAGCCAAAGAACATCATCCCAAACGTGAAGCACGGGGGTGGCAGCATCATGTTGTGGGGGGGCTTTGCTGCAGGAGGGACTGGTGCGCTTCACAAAATAGATGGACAAAATAGATGGCATCATGAGGGAGGAAAATTATGTGGATATATTGAAGCAACATCTCAAGACATCAGTCAGGAAGTTAAAACTTGGTCGCAATTGGGTCTTCCAAATGGACAATGATCCCAAGCATACTTCCAAAGTTGTGGCAAAATGGCTTAAGGACAACAAAGTCAAGGTATTGGAGTGGCCATCACAAAGCCCTGACCTCAATCCTATAGAAAATGTGTTGCCTGAACAGATAAAGCGTGTGCGAGCAAGGAGGCCTACAAACCCGACTCAGTTACACTAGCTCTGTCAGGAAGAATGGGCCAAAATTCACCCAACTTATTGTGGGAAGGTTGTGGAAGGCTACCCAAAATGTTTGACCGAAGTTAAACATTTTAAAGGCAATGCTACCAAATACTACTTGAGTGTATGTAAACTTCTGACCCACTGGGAATGTGATGAAAGAAATAAAAGCTGAAATAAATCATTCTCTCTACTATTATTCTGGCATTTCACATTCTTAAAATAAAGTGGTGATCTAACTGGCCTAAAACAGGGCATTTTTACTTGGATTAAATGTCATGAATTGTGAAAAACTGAGTTTAAATGTATTTGGCTAAGGTGTATGTCATCTTCTAGCTGTATATACATATGAGATGAGTAATGCCAGATATGTAAACATTATGTGACTAAGATACCATAGAATAGTATAGAATACAGTATATACATATGAGATGAGTAATGCCAGATATGTAAACATTATTAAAGTGACTAATGTTCCATTCCTTAAAGTGGCCAGTGATTCCTAGTCTATGCCTATAGGCAGAAGCCTCTAATGTGATAGTGATGGCTGTTTAACAGTCAGATGGCCTTGTAATGGAAGCTGTTTTTCAGTCTCTCGGTCCCAGCGTTGATGCACCTGTACTGACCTCGCCTTCTGGATGATAGCGGGGTGAACAGGCAGTGGCTCGGGTGGTTGATGTCCTTGATGGTATTTTTGGCCTTCCTGTGACAACGGGTGCTATAGGTGTCCTGGAGGGCGGGTCGTTTGCCCCCGGTAATGCGTTGGGCAGACCGCACCACCCTCTGGAGAGCTTTGCGGTTGCAGGCGGTGCAGTTTCCGTAGCAGGCGGTGATACAGCCCGACAGGATGCTTTCAATTGTGCATCTGTAAAAGTTTGTGAGGGTTTTAGGTGACAAACCAAATTTCTAGAGCCTCCTGAGGTTGAAGAGGCTCTGTTGCGCCTTCTTCACCACACTGTCTGTGTGGTTGGTTCATTTCAGTTTGTCAGTGATGTGTATGCCTAGGAACTTGAAGCTTTCCACCTTCTTCACTGTGTCCCGTCAATGTAGATAGGGGGGTGCACCCTAAGAGCACGCCACACAAGCATTGTCAAGAGTTGAACGACATACGCAAAAAGACAACCAGTTTTATTCTAAGGGTAAAATACTCCAGTCTTGAGCCTACAATAGCCATAACCAGTGAACAACCCATCTAGGAGGTAGATCACACAGCACTTTCCCCCCCTCCTCCTCTAAATCTAATCACGCTGCTCAAAATGACTGGGCCACAGAATAAAACAAGAGGTAACTCATCAGCATCAATCACGTACATACAAGATCCATAACATCCACGTAACGTCGTAAAGCTGATGAGCCTACAGGAACGAGCATCTGTAAGACGCCCGGACACATCTCGCCTTCCATCCCAGAGTGATATATGGCACTGGGGGTTTTCATAATGCTATTTAAAGGGGAGAAATGAATCAATTTTCATATCTAATGTTTTAATGCGCTGTATTTATTTTCCAATCTTGGGGATTTAATGCGCTGGGGCGGAGGGTAATGAAAGGAGCAGCGAGGAGATAAAGAATATTTATGACACCTGGGAGAAATGGGCTGTGTTTGGAGCCTTTTACTTGTGTGTTTTATCAGCACCCACAAAGCCAATGATCTCATCAGAGAGAGAACAAGGGGAGAGAGAACACAGATGGAATAAACCTACATCTGGAGCTACACGTAGAAATACATGAAAACACCCACAAAAACACACATTTACAAACACACACACCTTCCATCATTGTCAATTATTAATTGTACATACAGTACCAGTCAAAAGTTTGGACACACCCACTCATTCAAGGGATTTTTATTTGTACTATGTTCTACATTGTACAATAATAGTGAAGACATCAAAACTATGAAATAGCACATATGGAATCATGTAGTAACCAAAAATGTATTAAACAAATATTTTAGATTTGTTTTGCTGGGTGGCGGTGTGTGGGTGTGGTGGTTTAAACACCAACGTTGTGTGAGTGAGGCTTCATGATCCTTTCCATATAAAATGACCCATGAGCACCAACATGTGAAGTTCATAAGAGCATGTCAAATTAGGTGTCAAATGAAAGCTAAGAGTCTATATTTTTGTTGATGAAATTAAGACATAGTGGGGGGGGGTGGGGGTGCTAGAGAGGGTGCTATGGAATATACATGGATTGTTAGAGCTCTGCTACATTTTTAAACAAATTCATATTGCTCTTAACCTATAATTTCAAACATTGTCTGATGAGGAAAAGGCACCAAAATAGGCGGCGCTAAACAAGATCATTTGGACGAGACAGACAACAGACCAATGCCAACATCGCTGACTCACAAGGAGTTAGCAGAAGATGCTAGCTCCCAAGAGCTCCTTACAGAACCCACTCAGTGACCTACTGGCTGCTATAAACTCACGAAGGTGGACACAAAGTTGGCTGATATCTCAAAGAGTATTGGGACTTTGACAGAAACTGTGAAGGCAATCAAGGGCAGGGTGCATGAGGTTGAGCAGATGACAATCGATCACCAGGCCAGGCTACAGAACATTAAGAAACAGTGTAAAATGTTCAAAATTACAACAAAACCCTGAAAGCCCGACTGGAAATGCTTGAATCGCATTCTGAGAAAGGGAGACCCACTGAATTTGTATCGGAGCTGATACCGGCACTGCTGGGGATGTAACACTTCAAAACGCCCTTCCTGATCGGCCGCGCACATAGATTACAAGCAACAAAGCCGGCCAAGGGAGCGCCACCAAGGCCATTCATTGCACAGCTGCACTATCCTTTATACCTGGGATCTCATCCACAAGCTGGCAAGTCAACAGTTCCCCCTTATCTACAACAGAGACAGGGTGTCTTTCTACCCAGATTTTACTTTTGAGGTAAGGAACCAACGGAAAGAGTATAATGAGCTACACAATTAATGCAGGGCGGCCAGCATCCGATATGGATTCCTCTTCCTAGCCCAGTCCAAGGTGACAGGCGAGGGATCAGCATGTATGTTTTACACCCCAAAAGAGGCCGGACTGTTCTTGGCAAGCAAGCGCCCTGTCTAAGAATCCAGAACTGCTGCGTCAGCTGCCTAAGTGGCCAAATACAGGCCAGAACTGTGTTTGAATATCCTGCCAATGTCTTTTCCATCAGAAGATTAGACATTGTGAATTACAATGATGGGTGAAATGTTATTGTTTATATAGCACTGTTTAGCCTATCATGTTTTAGTCCCACTCACCCCCCTAATGTGAGAGTTAAGTGTTATTTTGATTTTTTATACAGTACCAGTCAAAAGTTTGGACACACCTACTCATTCAAGGGTTTTTGCCTTATTTGTACTATTTTCTACATTGTAGAATAGTAGTGAAGACATCAAAACTATGAAATAACACATATGGAATCATATAGTAACCAAAAAAGTGTTATTTTATATTTGAGATTCTACAATGTAGCCACCCTTTACCTTGATGACAGCTTTGCACACTCTTGGCATTCTCTCAACCAGCTTCACCTGGAATGCTTTTCCAACAGTCTTGAAGGAGTTCCCACATATGCTGAGCACTTGTTGGCTGCTTTTCCTTCTTTCTGCGGTCCAACTCATCCCAAACCATCTCAATTGGGTTGAGATGGCACCACACTGCCAGGTCTCTGTCCTCCTCCCTATAGGCTGTCTAATCGTTGTCGGTGATCAGGCCTACCACTGTTGTGTCGTCAGCAAACTCAATTATGGTGTTGGAGTCATGCTTGGCCAGGGAGTACAGGAGGGGATTAAGCACACTCCCCTGAGGGGCCCCCAGTGTTGAGGATCAGCATGGCAGATGTGCTGTTGCCTACCCTTACCAACCGGGGGCGGCCCGTCAGGAAGTCCAGGATCCAGTTGCAGAGGGAGGTATTTAGTCCCAGGGTCCTTAGCTTAGTGATGTGCTTTCAGGGCACTATGGTGTTGAACGCTGAGCTGTAGTCAATGAACAGCATTCTCACATAGGTGCACCTTTTGTCAAGGTAGGAAAGGGCAGAGTGGGGTGCTATTGAGATTGCGTCATCTGTGTATCTGTTGGGGTGGTATGTGAATTGGAGTGGGTCTAGGG
This sequence comes from Salvelinus alpinus, assembly GCF_045679555.1. NCBI lineage: Eukaryota > Metazoa > Chordata > Actinopteri > Salmoniformes > Salmonidae > Salvelinus > Salvelinus alpinus. The sequence goes on along the minus strand of NC_092088.1, from coordinate 56,727,178 downwards.
TTTCCGGCATGATGGTGTTGTGAGCCATGACCAGCCTTTCAAAGCACTTCATGGCTACCGACGTGAGTGCTATGGGGCGATAATCATTTAGGCAGATTACCTTTGCTTTCTTGGGCCCCCCTTTACTATGGTGGTCTGTTTGAAACATGTAAGTATTACAGACTCGGTCAGGGAGAGGTTGAAAATGTCAGTGAAGACACTTGCCAGTTGGTCCGCGCATGCTTTAAGTACACGTCCTGGTAATCCGTCTGGCCTTGCAGCTTTGTGAATGTTGACCTGTTTAAAGGTCTTGCTCACATCGGCTACGTAGAGGGTGATCACACTGTCGTCTGGAACAGCTGGTGTTCTCATCCATGCTTCAGTATTGCTTGCCTCGAAGCGAGCATAAAATGCATTTTGCTCATCTGGTAGGCTCGCGTCACTGGGTATCTCACAGCTGGGTTTCCCTTTGTAGTCCGTAATATTTTTCAAGCCCTTCCACATCCGACGAGCATCAGAGCCGGTGTAGTAGGATTCAACCTTAGTCCTGTATTGACGCTTTGCCTGTTTGATGGTTCGTTTGAGGGCATAGCAGGATTTCTTATAAGCATTTGGATTAGTGTCCCGCTCCTTGAAAGCGGGACTTATTGAGGAAGTTGGTGACTGAGGTGTTATACTCCTCAATGCCATTGGATGAATCCCGGAACATATTCCAGTCTGTGCTAGCAAAACAGTCCTGTAGCGTAGCATCCGCGTCATCTGGCCATTTCCTTATTGAGCGAGTCACTGGTACTTCCTGCTTTAGTTTTTGCTTGTAAGCGGGAATCAGGAGAAAATAATTATGGTCAGATTTGCCAAATGGAGGGCGAGGGAGAGCTTTGTATGCGTCGCTGTGTGTGGAGTAAAGGTGGTCTAGAGTTGTTTTTCTTCTGGTTGCACATGTGACATGATGGTAGAAATTAGGTAAAACGGATTTAAGTTTTCCTGCATTAAAGTCCCCGGCCAGTAGGAGCGCTGCTTCTGGATTAGCATTTTCTTGTTTGCTTATGGCCTTTGTCATGACTGCCCTGTTAAAGCCAGTTTACCGTGGACCACAATCCTGGAGAGACATCTCTCACACCCACCGAGGGAGGGGTTTATGACACCTCCGGCCCATTTGTAAATCTTAAGGCAGCAGACAAAATCCCTTTGTCCTCTCAGTGTGGAGGAATGGAATGTATGATGGGCCTATGGAAAACCTACCTCAGAACAGTAACATGCAATAAATGGGCTTTGGGACAATATGTTTAGTTAGCCAAAATGGTGGTAATGACGATAGATGGAATATGAAAATGAATGTCGTTTGTGTTGAATGACGTTATAACGAAAACATTGTAACTTGAAGAGATTTCATAATATGTATCTGATATTTGCATACTGTACGTTGTGTGGAAAATGTCCAGATCAAAGAGAATGTTTTTGTAACGATGAAATGTGAAGTTAGTCATAGAGACAGAAACGCCCCTTTCTGACCCAAGGGTATAAAACATGTGAATTAAGAATTTACAAAGCAGACTCAGTGACCACACGCTACAGCTAAGGTCAGAGTTAGTCGCAACCCCAAAACGCAGCACGAGGTTGAAGAAGACAAAGGAACCTTTTAACAATCTATGCTATGGATGAGCTATGTCTAAGAGGGTGAATTCAAGCAGGACCACCCGGTTACCACGCTCCAAGGAATCCTGTGTCTGCACTGCTTTCATTCCTATGCTGGAGCCCTGAGCTACACGCAGGGACGAACTGGGAATGAAAAATGTCCCTGGACTTTTTGACTCAGACCGGCCCACCAAAACCCCCCCAGCGATACACCACCACCCACAGAACCCACGCCACACTTTATGTAAACAAGATTACTGAACAATATTTATAACAATAACTTTAGTAAAATTGATGTAAAATAGAACAAGGGGAATGTGTTGCTCTTAAGAGGAGGCTGGCTGGAAGGAGCACATATTGGCACAATGGCACTGGCAACAAGGTGGCAAGAATCTCTGGAACCATTTGACCAGTAAAATAAATAATACAGGGAGAAATTTGTTGGTGAAAAGACTGGTGAATAGCCAAGTCATAGAATGAAATAAAAATATACATATTTCCTACCTCCAATTAGCAATTTCTGCAGCAGCTCACTTCTCTCAGCAATGCCATCTATAACCAGGTCACTGTCCAGGGTCATTAAAACATCTCACTCAGTAGCCATGAGCATAAAAGCCTCCAGGTGCTGTTGAGATAGAGTGCTCCTACTCTTGATGAATTTCAGAGTAGAGAAGCTCCACTCACAAGCTACCTGGGTTACTGACAGGGTAAGTAGAAACTTGTAAGCAAGGCCCAGTATGTGGTATGCGTCGGTCAATAGGTTGTACTGACTAAGAATACTGTAGCAACACACTGGACAGTCACCATCTCCACCTCATGTTAATTTCCTTCAGGTTCATGATCCTCCATAGTCCTGGTTGTGTATTCTTCAAATCCCTATTGTTTTAACCTAGTCCACTGTTCTGCCAGACTCATGAGCTCACTCTGTAAATTGGCCACCGTTGCTCTGCTGTCAAATTTGATCAAACATTTGCTTAGTTCTTGAAGGGCTGTCTGTGGAAGGGCACTGGATGGTAGCTGACTAAAGTGTTTAGGGTCCAGAAGAGCCATGTCGGCATACAAAGTGCCATTACTCAGAAATCGCCGATGGATGCCATCTATAACTGTATCCAGAATTTGATTATGGACACCAATCCTGTATGCACTCCCTGCCCCAGTAAAAGTCTCATCTTGTGCCATAGTTTTCTTCTTTCGAGCCCTTTTCGTTGGCTGAGTGGTCTCTAACTCCAGCTCTGTTTCTTCACCCCATTCCTGCAACTTCCTGTTGGCCCACTGAACAAATGTGTCTTCAGCTGCCTTGACTTTTTCAAAATCTCTTGCCATTCCTTTCAGCTGCTCCTCTATAGACACATACATACGATGCGCAGAAAGAATGTCCATTCAACTTGTTTGAAGATATTTTGAGACTGGTGAGGTGACCTGAAATATTCTGAGGAATGTCTGAGCAACCCCTCAATGTATCCTTGTGCCTTCAACCGTGCAGTAGTGTTGATGTTTTTCTGATCTTGTATGGTTGAAAGAGTGAGAAGGACATCAACATACAGAACCTCATCTGGATTTCCAAAAGCTCCAAAGACCTTCTTTAAGGCACTGTCTTTAGCCCACCAGCTTGTCTCTCCAATTGGAGCAAGACTTCTGTGTCTTGGGTCCTTGCTCTCCTTCTCCCAAATGTTAATCCTCTGGTAGGATTCACGGAAGAACACAGCTATGTTGTTAATGAGAACAAAAAGTGACCCACTTGCCAAGACACTCTCTGTTGTGTCTGCCAAAACAAGGTTCAAAATGTGTGCATAGCACCACACATGCACTTGATTGGTGGACTTTGCAGAGAGCAGGGCAGAGAAGCCTTTATACTGGCCTTACTGGAGGCTCCATCAGTGGAATTGCCAATGCACTTGCTGATGTCAAGCTTCATGTTTTCCGGTACTTCACTCCGTACCTGGAGAAAGTATTGTCCAGTGAATGCCTCACATTTCACCACAGCCACAAGCCTCATGGATGACGTTCGTCACATATCTGACTATGACAGAGCATTGATCTTGTGTTGTAATGTCCTGCATAGTGTAAATCTGGACTGAAAACATACCAGCTTCCTGGATTTCACTTGCTATGGTGGCCTGCATTGTGTGTTGGATGGTGGTAATGACGTTATTGATAATAGAGTGATTAGAGAGCCTCTGCCCCCTCTTGACCCAGACTCATGCAGTTTTTTGCTTTTCTCTATGCAGGCAGTGAGATATTCTTTCATACACAGGTCGTACTTTCCCAGCAGAATGATCATCTCTAAAAAGTTGCCATGGTCAATGCTGCTGTTATCTAGTGTATAAGCTGCTTCAGACTGCCTGCCTCTGTAGCTCAGACCCCTCTATGACTTTAACAACATCTATAATGCGCTCTAGCACTTGCCTTCTTCTGCGCACTTGCTCTCAATGAGCAGACATCTGAATGCCGATGAACAGGCTCTAAATGTTACCTTTGGAGGACCTTAGCAAGTAGGCCTCAGCATAACCTCTATGCATAATGCTCTTCCACTCTCTGATGGATATGTTTTAGTCTGCCATTCCATTCATGAATGGGCTGTTCTCTGTAGGCTTTGCAAATGCCATACAAATGAAGCAGAATAAAGCATGGTTGTCTTCACTGTATGATAGCCACTTCCTGTTGGTCCCATCACAAAAGAAAACCTTCTGCACCACAGACTTTTCACTTTTGTTGGGGGTGGAAACTAAAAAAAACATATCTAGGTCTCCTGACTTTGGCCTCTTAAAATAAAAGCAATTGGGGTGACAGTGGCATCCTGGCTCTGGGGCAATCTTCATCTGTCCACTGCAGATGCACTATCCTCAACCTGGATGAGTAATTAGTATAAATTAATATATTAGTATAATATTATAACATTAAATAAAAAGTTTAATGTTACTATAATAGTATAATGTTAGTATAATATTAATATATTCATTATGTAATGTTAGTATATTCATATAATTTCATATACTAGTATACTATATACCACTAGTACAGTATTAATTCCAATTGGACAATACAGCACTTTTAAGAAATACACAACCAACATTTATAATTTGTAAGTTTTGTTCCGTCATTAAATCCTTGAGGAAGAAAAACTGTCTACATTGGTGGTTAGTCTCTAATTTGTTAATGCTAAGTACTAACTTGTCATAAATCATAACCATTCATGCATAACAATGAGTTCAACATTTAGAAAGTTTGCTGTCAACCTTTTTTTAATTTCCCGCCCCATCCAGGCTGTGATTGGTCGGTTCACGAAAAGTGACATTAACGAGCGCTTGTTTCAACAAAAGGCACGATATAGCTAAATAGCCAGCTAGCCAAACCCAAACATTGCTTATCTTATCCCTATTGTCTTCTATCTTATTGCTTCAGCTGCAAAACCTTGACTAACAGTTGAACTGGTATCGCTGGGCTCAATGGGCTGCTCTCTCTGCTCTCTCTCCTCTCTGTTGCCAGTGCCTTCAGGCTAACTAGGCTGAGATGATTGCCTGGTAACGGCGTCAAATTAATAATTTATTTAAAACAATTTGGCTGCATCAGCCTCAAGGGACTTCAACCTCTTCTCTCCGCTTTTCAGCACCACCTTTTACGTTTTTTGTCTTTTTGTTTGTCCATCTTGCTCCACTCCAATATTTATTCAAATGTCACCACTTAACAGAGATTGGAAGGGGGCGGGTCCCAGGTAAAGTTATAATGGACTGGACCAAAAGTAATTGGCTGGGAGAGAGAGGCTGACAGATTTAATACCCAACCACAGTGGCAGTGGGCCAGCAGCCCACTCGCCTGGGCCAGTCAGACACACAGCACTTTGTTATTTTTATTTAAGCGGGGGCTGGGATTATTTATATTTTGCGTTGCATCAGACCCAATTGTCAAAACTCCCGGTGCTCCAGAAGGCCAGTCTGTCATTGGCTAGGTGGCTGACTGTACTCAGAAGACCCTCTTTCAGAACAAGGGCGAGGAAACAGACCACTAAGAAAAAGGACACTGACATCGTGTGGACAATCAGAGAGTTACACCCGGTAACCAAAGACGTGCCGCCATCAGAGAAGAGGTCGGATCCCGGTCCACAAAGAGACACCCCATCGGAGACCTTCGACACGTTAATTACATCATTATATTCTGAACCATAAGAGCAGCAGTTCGGGGCAAGGTGTTAGGGCTAAACTAAGCATAGTTTACAAATGTATCCAAGTGTGCTTTTCTCTCTTTTTAAATCCCCATTTTGTGTCACACGTGTCATACTGTTTCATTGTACTAAGTTCTAATCAATGGCCTAGACTGTGTGTTTTTGTATGTGTATCTTATATTATCATTTTAGTTTGTTAGTAAATAAATAATCATCTCAATTGGTGTGGTACGGACTTATTTAGTGGGACTCGGGTTTGTGCAGATTCCCGGATTATGAGACGTTCAGGATGAGACTGTAGAGGAAATTAATTCATTGGTGACTGTTGTAAAATCGATATTCTGATATTCTTTGAGTTAATTTGGGAAATGGAAACTCAATAAAAACAAACTTTCCCATGGTGCCCCAGGTTACTGAGTTAATGATTACCTGATTCATTTAATCACGTAATTATAAACAGTTAATGATTTGATAAACAGCAGTCGTCACATTAATCAATACAACGTCATGACACCTTATGCAGCTCGTTGAGTGTGGTCTTAGTGCCAGCATCGGTTTGTGGTGGCAAATAGACGGCTACGAATAATATAGATGAGAACTCTCTTGGTAGATAGAAAACCTCATGATAAGTGTAGACCACACTATCTCAGGCGAGCAGAACCTTGAGACTTCTTTAATATTTGACATCGCGCACCAGCAGTTATTGACAAATAGACACACACCCCCGCCCCTCGTCTTAACCAGTAGCCAGCCAGCTCTATATTATCTGTGTCGTTGTTCAGCCACGTCTCGGTGAAACATAAGATATTACAGTTTTTACTGTCCCGTTGGTAGGATAGTCTTAATTTTAGATCGTCCAGTTTGTTTTCTAATGATTGCACATTGGCCAAAAATATGGAGGGTAGTGGTGGTTTAGCCACTCGTCAGCTAATTCTTACAAGGAACCCCGCCCTCCTCTCCCTTTTTCTCCGTCTTTTCTTCATGCTGATGACAGGGATTTGGGCCTTGTCTTGATAAAGCAGTACATCCTTTGCATCAGACTCATTAAAGAAAAAATCTTTGTCCATTTCAAGGTGAATAATCGCTGTTCTGATTTCCAGAAGCTCTTTTTGGTCATAAGAGACGGTAGCAGCAACAATATGTACAAAATGAGTTACAAACAATGCGAAAAAACAAACAAAATAGCACAGTTGGTTAGGAGTCCGTAAAACGGCAGCCATCCCCTCCGGCGCCATTATATTATATCAATCTAAGCTGGCCAAACACTGTGTACTGGTGGGAAATGGGGACAATTCAGCAGTGATAAATCTTCCTGGATGGTATTCTGCTTTCAGTTTTTGTTAGAAACCTGTCTTGCTGCTCTGTCTCTCTCTCTCTCTCACCCCATAGCAGTTTGTTTAGTTGGAATCAGCAGGTGGGGACGTTTTTCCTTGTTGGAGAAATGTTGCTTGTCCCAACGTAAACTTCTGAGTTGTAAGCTCCTCTGTTGAGCTTCTTCTTTCAAAGGGAGAAATGCTGTAAGAACAAAAAATGCAGAGTTTGTTCTTGGCCGTTGTGGAATCTTTTCTTTTAAATGTACCTAGTGTTATCCTTCTGGACGGAATTAAGTATTTCCCTCAATATTTCAGTCACCAGTTCACAGGCCTTCCATCTAACTGTGGTAAGCCTGCCGTGTTATATTATGCTATGTTTTGGGTCTGAAAATCTGGATATTTTTTCCCCAGCCTGTCACAGTACTGAATTTCAAACACGTTTCCTCCTTTACTCTAAAATGCCTCCCAGATCCATGCCCCATAAAGGGCTCACATGAAACGTTCAAAAATAACGCCTTCAGTCCACTGCCTTCTCTGGAGGACCTGCACACTGTTCACCCCTGCTTTACAAGCTCCTCTACAGTCAACCTACAAGTCAGCCAGGGAGAGGCTCTGAGAGGATCAGTGAGACGTGTAAGACGAGCCAACCCATCCATCCCACATACCCTCTGCATTTCCTCACATATCCCTCCCTTCCCTCACTCCTCCTCCGGAGTGTAATGGTTAGCCTGTCTCTTCTCCGGCTGTCTCCGATTTAGCTGACCCATCAAACGGTCACATTAAGTCTGAAACATTGGATAGATTATTTTCATAACGCTTGGCTTTGTGTTTGAGGCGAGAACAGGACAGAACAGATCTGATTTACACCGCCACACCGCCGGCCTGGGCTGGGTACCAGATGTACTGCTGTTCCGTTGTTAGCGGATGTAGAGAGAGTGATAAAATGGAATATGTGGACTGTTCTGACAATGCAGCCAGTGTCATACAGAATCACCTATTAGCACAAGGACAACAACATGTCATTCTGCTAATGGCTGTGTAATTGACACTGTCTTTGTGAAAAGAGGAAAAGTCAATAGGCTCTGTCATTGTGTAGTGAGGCTGGGCAGGTTGACATTGACTCACACGTCAAATGAAATCAAATTGTATTTGTCACATACGCCGAATACAACAGGTGTAGACTTTACCATGAAATGCTTACTTATGAGCACTTTCCCAACCATGCAGAGTTAAAAAGTACGAAAATGTGCACAAAATAGTAAATATCTACCACAATAAAATAACAATAACGAGGCTATATGCAAAGAGTACTGGTACAGAGTCAACTAGCTGGGGGAACAAGGTAGTTGAGGTGATTGAGGTAATCACATGTAGGTAGGGTAGGGGTAATAGTGATTAGGCAATCATGATAGTTAATAAACAGAGTACCAGCAGTGTGTGTGTGTGTGTGTGTGTGTGTGTGTGTGTGTGTGTGTGTGTGTGTGTGTGTGTGTGTGTGTGTGTGTGTGTGTGTGTGTGTGTGTGTGTGTGTGTGTGTGTGTGTGTGTGTGTGTGTGTGTGTGTGCTTTTTGTGTGTGTGTGTGTGCTTTTTGTGTGTGTGAGCATATGTAGTGTGTGTGTATGTGTGTGTTGGAGTGTCAGTGTAGTATGTGTGAGTGTGTGGGTAGAGTCCAGTGAGTGTGTATAGAGTCAATTCAAGAGAGTCAGTGAAAAAAAAGGGGGTCAATGCAAATAGTCCAGGTAGCCATTTCATTAACTGTTCAGCAGTCTTATGGCTTGTGGGTAGAAGCTGTTCAGGAGCCTTTTGGTCCCAGACTTGGCACTCCGGTACCGCTTGCCGTGAGTTAGCAGAGAGAACAGTCTATGACTTGGGTGGCTGGATTATTTTGACAATTTGTAGGGCCTTCCTCTGACACCGCCTGGTATAGAGGTCCTGGATGGCAGGGAACTTGGCCCCATTGATTTACTGGGCCGTACGCACTACCCTCTGTAGCGCCTTGCGGTCGGATGCCTAGGAGTTGCCATACCAAGCGGTGATGCAGCCAGTCAGGATGCTCTCAGTGGTGCAGCTGTAGAACCTTTGGGGGATCTGAGGGCCTATGCTAAATCTTTCAGCCACCTGAGAGGGAAGGGACATTGTCGTGCCCTCTTCACGACTGTGTTGGTGTGTTTGGATCATGATAGGTCCTTAGTGATGTGGACACTGAGGAACTTGAAGCTCTCGACCCGCTCCACTACATGCCCTTCGATGTGAATGGGGGCATGCTTGGCTCTCTTCCTGTAGTCCACGATCAGCTCCTTTGTCTTGCTGACGTTGAGGGAGAAGTTGTTGTACTGGCACCACACTGGCACCTTCCTATAGGATATCTCATCGTTGTCAGTGATCAGGCCTACCACGTCATGTTGTCTGCAAACTTAATGATGGTGTTGGAGTTGTGGAGGGGACTAAGCACACACCCCTGAGGGGCCCCTGTGTTTAAGGTCAGCGTGGCGGATGTGTTGTTGCCTATTCTCACCACCTGGGTGTGGCCCATCTGGAAGTCCAGGATCCAGTTGGAGAGGGAAGTGTTTAATCCCAGTGTCCTTAGCTTAGTAATGAGCTGTAGTCAATTAATAGCATTCTCACCTAGGTGTTCCTCTTGTCCAGGTGGGAAAGTGTGATGTGCAATAGAGATTGAATCATCTTTGGATCTGCTGAGGTAGTATGCGAATTGGAGTGTGTCCAGGGTGTCATGGATGATGGTGTTGATGTGAGCCATGACCAGCCTTTCAAAGCATTGCATCGGCTACCGGGAGCATGATCACACAGTTGTCTGGAACAGCTGGTGCTCTCATTCATGTTTCAGTGCTGCTTGCCTCGAAGCGAGCATAGACTGGGCAACTCCTGGCTGGGTTGCCCTTTGTAATCCATGATAGTTTGCAAGCCCTGCAACATCCGATGAGTGTCAGAGCCGGTGCAGTAGGATTCGATCTTAGTCCTGTATTGACGCTTTCCCTGTTTGATAGTTTGTTGGAGGGCGTAGCTGGATTTCTTATAAGCGTCCGGATTAGTATCCAGCTCTTGAAAGCGGCAGCTCTAGCCTTTAGCTCAGTGTGGATGTTGCTGGTAATACATGGCTTTCGGTTCGGATATGTACGTACAGTCACTGTGGGGACGACGTTGTTGATAAACTTATAAACAGTAGAACCCCTGGGACTTGAGGGGCCCCCCTTCTGACTGCAAAATTCTAGCAATGTAATTGTATATGTATATTTATATGTATATTTGTATATTTCATATATGCTAGCCCTAAAATAGTCACTGTGTTGTGTTCATGAAGGTGTTAAGTAACATTAGAATATATATTTTTTCCCATTTCAAATAACAAAACAGCATTTTCCTTAGTTAAAAAAATTCAAAAAAAAGAAAAAACGGAAAAGTGGTGCGTGCATATGCATTCACCCCCCTTTGCTATGAAGCCCCTAAATAAGATCTGGTGCAACCAATTACCTTCAGACGTCACATAATTAGTTAAATAAAGTCCACCTGTGTGCAATCTAAGTGTCACATGACCTGTCACATGATCTCAGTCTATATACACCTGTTCTGAAAGGCCCCAGAGTCTGCAACACCACTAAGCAAGGGGGACCACCAAGCAAGTGGCACCATGAAGACCAAGGAGCTCTCCAAACAGGTCAGGGACAAAGTTGTGGAGAAGTACAGATCAGGGTTGGGTTATAAAAAAATATCCAAAACTTTGAACATCCCACGGAGCACCATTAAATCCATTGTAAAAAATGGAAAGAATATGGCACCACAACAAACCTACCAAGAGAGGGCCGCCCACCAAAACTCATGGACCAGGCAAGGAGGGCATTAATCAGAGAGGCAACAAAGATAACCCTGAAAGAGATGCAAAGCTCCACATCTGGCCATAGGTCCACTTTTAGCAGTACACTCCAGAGAGCGTTACGGAAGAGTGGCCAGAAAAAAGCCATTGCTTAAAGAAAAAAATAAGCAAACAGATTTGGTGTTCGCCAAAAGGCATGTGGGAGACTCCCCAAACATATGGAAGAAGGTACTCTGGTCAGATGAGACTAAAATTGAGCTTTTTGGCCATCAAGGAAAGTACTATATCTGGCGCAAACCCAACACCTCCCATCACCCCGAGAACACCATCCCCACAGTGAAGCATGGTGGTGGCAGCATCATGCTGTGGGAATGTTTTTCATCAGCAGAGACTGGGAAACTAGTCAGAATTGAAGGAATGATGGATGGCGCTAAATACAGGGACATTTTTGCGGGAAACCTGTTTCAGTCTTCCAGAGATTTGAGACTGGGACACAGGTTCACCTTCAAGCAGGACAATGACCCTAAGCATACTGCTGAAGCAAAACTCAAGTGGTTTAAGGGGAAACATTTAAATGTCTTGGAATGGCCTAGTCAAAGTCCAGATCTCAATCAAATTGAGAATCTGTGACTTAAAGATTGCTGTACACCAGCAGAACCCATCAAACTTGAAGGAGCTGGAGCAGTTTTGCCTTGAAGAATAGGCGAAAATCCCAGTGGCTAGATGTGTCAAGCTTATAGAAACATACCCTAGCTGTAATTGCTGCACAAGGTGGCTCTACAAAGTATTGACTTTGGGGGGGTGAATAGTTATGCATGCTCAAGTTTCATTTTTTAGTCTTATTTCTTGTTTGTTTCACAATAAAAAATATTTTGCATCTTCAAAGGGGTAGGCATGTTTTGTAAATTAAATGATTCAACCCCCCCAAAATCCATTTTAATTCCAGGTTGTAAGGCAACAAAATAGGAAAAATGCCAAGAGGGGTGAATACTTTAGAAAGCCACTGTCAAAACAAAAAAATGACTTAATTTTGTTTGTGGAGTGCCTTTGTTACAACTATGAAACAGAAACCATCTGTGTTGGATCACAGTAACAGCTTATTTGTATAACTATTTTTATTTTTAAGAAATGACCCCAACCAGAAAGACCCATGCACCGTCAGCAACATGTGTGCGTTGATAGCAGCCAGGTCAAGCATGTTTTAGAATACAGCAACATGTGTGCGTTGATAGCAGCCAGGTCAAGCATGTTTTAGAATACAGCAAAGTGCCAGCTGCGGGTGCCTCCTTTTACAGAGTACAGTCGTGCCATCTGATCCAAAACATCCACACCAACCTATGGAAAAGAACAGAATAGAAAATATTAGGATTATTTTCCCACAGGAAAAAATAACACGTGTTTTACAGAAGAGCATAATGCATTTAATAAATGTATCTATAAATGGCGATGCGTATTCATACAGTACCTTTGGTTGTAGTGCGTAAAAGTATCTGGTTTTCTCTATATTGTGTCTTAGCCGCTGGCAACTGTTGGATGCATGGTGCTCATGACAGAAACGTTCCATCTTGCCTTGCATTGGTATAGTGTGAGTTTTGTCTTGTCTTTCTTCAGCACCGTTGACAACGGCTGTGCAATTGCCTTATTTTGCGCAGAGCGAGCTCACTTCTCACTTTGTTCATGGTGCCTACTAGGCTTGTTTTATTTGCTAGCAACTTGTTTGCCAATGACAGTGAAGTGAAGAAATTGTCCACGCTGACATTTCTCCACTTGCCAGCGTAAGGTTCCACAAGCCTCATCACCACATTCTCCGACACTCACTCACCTGCTGCCCGATTTTTTTCAAAACAGTACAGTCCCCACCGTTTCATTTGGTGGTGTTGTGGGCACCTGCTCAGTATATACCGTTCTGACTTTTTTGTGCTTAGGCCTCGGAGGTGTATGTTCAGGCTGAGGCTCAGAATCAGAAGAATAATCATCAGAGATGTCATGATTCATTTATTTTTTATTCCCCACCATCTAAGTAGTTTTCATTCAAATCTTGTAGCAGCGCTAATGCAGCATGTGCATCCATTCGTCTTGGTCTTCTTGCCACTGTAAATTACACACGCTCTCACTATAGACAAGGGTAGACTGATAAGACTGCTTGGATTTGGTGGACTAATATAGGGTACATACAATTTTGAGATTATAATCAGAATATGCCAATACAATCGAATGTCCCGCCTTGTTCTTCATTCACAGTTGGTGATTATATAATTATGACCTACTGTCGGGAGGAGGGGCAACGTGGGAAAAGCATTCAAATAATGACATGCTCTCCTAAAACTGGTTATAACTCCAGTTCTGTTTTTGATATCACGATTATAACCACGGCAGTGTGTTTTTTAGACCTATTTAGGAAAATTAAAGGATGGAGCGGGCATGACTAAAAATATCAGAGTAATAAAATTAATTAATTAATGATCAGTCAAAATGACTGCTTTAGCTGTTCTAGTGATTTCCCATTGCAGGATGCCTAATATCACCTAACCCTAACCCACTGATTGCCAAAGATATTTCATCCAGTACAACATTATTGCCAAACTCTACTTGGATGGTTATATGTGTGTCTCTTTGTATCTTTCAGTGATACTCAGTGCCACTCTATCCAGCGTAAGCCTGATGTGTTCAACCATTGATGCATATGAATCTGTTCCTGAGTAGACCTCCATCTCCATTTTATTGCCTTTACGGTCATCACATGCAATCAGCCTACGGTGGACCTGCTATTAGCAGATGGAGCACAATAGTCCTGTGGATCAGGTGTTATTGTTTGATTGCTTCTAAGTCCTGCATTAATCAGTCCATTAGCTTGCGCTAGCTGCTGTTGTGTGCTTACAGCAGGGCCATGTCAACAAGGTGGAACTAATGGGTCTATGCGTGCAGGCAGGGTTATGACAGATATGGTGGGTATAACGATTGACGTCAACTGTTCTGAGCTCTCAAGAAGAGCAGTAAACACAGGAAGTGGTGCTAGTGCGTCACTCATGTAACCTTTGAGACACAACGTGGGAGATTTTGGTAATGCAGATTATGTGGTGCTGTTATCCAAATAGACCACATTGGTTGAATAATCAGATTAAAGGTCCCTTTTGACACTAGGGCTGCTTGTCAAAAACTGTTCATTGAGCATGCATGGCATATCATTTTTCCTTTATCACTTGGACTGTATTAACTTTATTGTCCTCCATTTGATTGAGTCCCCTTGGTCTTCATTTGCCATGAAAGACTTGTCACAATTGCTGGCTTGAATAACACTTCACAGACTTAAATGTCATTCTCTCATTTGTGAGGAGATTTAAAGGCTGAGGCCAATGCTCTGAAGTAGGGTAGACAAACACACTTTCATTCAAGCCTTCTTGGATTTGCAATCTCTTATCAATGCCCTATTGATTACTGAAAACAGATTAAGAGATACAGTTGAAGTCAAAACTTTACATACACTTAGGTTGGAGTCATTAAAACTCATTTTTCAACCACTCCACAAATTTCTTGTTAACAAACTATAGTTTTGGCAAGGCGGTTAGGACGTCTACTTTGTGCATGACACAAGTAAGTTTTCCAACAATAGTTCACAGTCAGATTATTTCACTGTATCACAATTCCAGTCAGAAGTTTACATACACTAAGTTGACTGTGCTTTTAAACAGCTTGGAAAATTTCTGAAAATTATGTCATGGCTTTAGAAGCTTCTGATAGGCTAATTGACATAATTTGAGTCAATTGGAGGTGTTCCTGTGGATGTATTTCAAGGCCTACCTTCAAACTCAGTGCCTCTTTTCTTGACATCATGGGAAAATCCAAAGAAATCAGCCAAGACCTCAGAAAAGTCTGGTTAATCCTTGGGAGCAAATTCCAACCGCCTGAAGGTACCACGTTCATCTATTCAAACAATAGTTTGCAAGTATAAACACCATGGGACCACGCAGCCATCATACCGCTCAGGAAGGAAACGCGTTCCATCTCCTAGAGATGAACGTACTTTGGTGTGAAAAGTGCACATCAATCCCAGAACAACAGCAAAGGACCTTGTGAAGATGCTGGAGGAAACAGGTACAAAAGTATCTATATCCACAGTAAAACGAGTCCTATGTCGACATAACCTGAAAGGCCGCTCAGCAAGGAAAAATCCACTGCTCCAAAACCTCCATTAAAAAAGCCAGACTACGGTTTGCAACTGCACATGGGGACAAAGATCGTACTTTTTGGATAAATGTCCTCTGGTCTGATGAAACAAAAATAGAACTGTTTGGCCATAATGACCATCGTTATGTTTGGAGGAAAAAGGGGGATGCTTGCAAGCCAAAGAACACCATTCCAACCGTGAAGCACTAGGGTGGCAGCATCATGTTGTGGGGGTGCTTTGCTGCAGGAGGGACTGGTGCACTTCACAAAATAGATGGCGTCATAAGGTAGGAAAATTATGTGGATATATTGAAGCAACATTTCAAGACATCAGTCAGGAAGTTAAGGCTTGGTCGCAAATGGGTCTTCCAAATGGACAATGACCCCAAGCATACTTTCAAAGTTGTGAAAAATTGGCTTAATAGGGGGTGCTGTTAGCACTTTTTTTTTTTTGACATTGCCAAATTAAACTGCCTAGTAGTCAATTCTTGCTCGTACAATATGCATATTATTGTTATTATTGGATAGAAAACACTCTCTAGTTTCTATAACCGTTGGAATTATGTCTCTGAGTGGAACAGAACTCTATCTACAGCACTTTTCCTGACAGGGAGTGAGATTTCAGAAATCTTGGCCTCTGGTCCCAGGTCAGTTTTAATGTCCCTGTGAATGCTATGAGGATACAAACACTGCCTACACCTTCCTCTAGATGTCAGTAAGTGGTGACAATTTGAATGGAGTCGATTGCGCAATCAGGGCCTGTATAAAACACCAAAGACCGGAAATAGCTTTCCTTTGGACCCTGCGCTCGACGCAAGATGGACGTTGGACCGACCTCTTTCCAAGCCTTGGTTTAGCCAGTAATATATCGCCGGTCATGTTTTTACTTGTTATAGGTGTTAAAAACATCATAAGGTAGTTAATTTAAACCGTTTTATAGCAATTTATATCCGTTTAGTGCGATTTTGAGGCATTTATTTGTGACGCCCTTCCATGAGCTGGGCACGTTTCCTGTACATACCGAACGTTATTGGCCATTTCGACGGGACAAGAGGACATCTTTCGACCAAAAGACGATTAGACCGGAGAAAGGATACATTGCCCAAGATTCTGATGGAAGAACAGCTCATAGTAAGAACTATTTATGATGATAAATCGCTGTTCTGTTGAAAAATTTTAAACGCATATATCGCCATTTTGTTTTGTGTAGCTTCGCTTTGGCGGACCCGGTATTGCACAGTAAGGATAATTTTAGAAATGTAAGTCAGCGATTGCATTAAGAACTAATTTGTCTTTCGATTCCTGTCAACCCTGTATTTTTTAGTCAAGTTTATGATTAGTTATCGATTAGACTAGATCACTCTCAAAGATGGGGCCCGACATTTTCAGGCCAGTTTTGCTACTATTCTCATTGTATAACCACGGTTTTTTGTGGCTAAATATGCACATTTTCGAACAAACTCTATATGTATGTTGTAATATGATGTTACAGGAGTGTCATCGGAAGAATTCTGAGAAGGTTAGTGAAAAAATTAATATATTTTGGTGATCATAACGCTATCGCTCCCGTTGCCTTGAATTCATGCTGGGGTAACGTTTGCACATGTGGTATGCTAATATAACGATTTATTGTGTTTTCGCTGTAAAACGCTTAGAAAATCTGAAATATTGTCTGAATTCACAAGATCTGTGTCTTTCCATTGCTATGCTTTGTCTATTTTTATGAAATGTTTTATGATGAGTAAATTGGTAATACACGTTGCTCTCTGTATTTATTCTAGTCGAGTTGTGATGGTGGGTGCAATTGTAAACTATGATTTCTACCTGAAATATGCACATTTTTCTAACAAAAACTATCCTATACAATAAATATGTTATCAGACTGTCATCTGATGAGGTCTTTTCTTGGTTAGTGGCTATCAATATCTTTATTTGGCCGAATTGGTGATAGCTACTGGTGGAGAGAAAAAATGGTGGACAAAGAAAAATGTTGTCTTTTGCTAACGTGGTTAGCTAATAGATTTACATATTGTGTCTTCCCTGTAAAACATTTTAAAAATCAGAAATGATTGCTGGATTCACAAGAAGTGGATCTTTCATCTGGTATCTTGGACTTGTGATTGAATGATATTTAGATGCTACTATTTACTTGTGACGCTATGCTAGCTATGCTATTCAGCTTTTTTACTGGTGGGGGGGTGGGGGGTGCTCCCGGATCCGGGTTTCTGAGGCGGTAGAAGTTAAGGACAATAAGTCAAGGTATTGGAGTGGCCATCACAAAGCCCTGACCTCAATCCTGTAGAAGATTTGTGGGCAGAACTGAAAAAGCATGTGCGAGGAAGGAGGCCTACGTCCTGACTCAGTTACACCAGCTCTGTCAGGAGGAATGGGCCAAAATTCACCCAACTTATTGTGGGAAGCTTGTGGAAGGCTACCCGGAAAGTTTTACCCATGTTAAACAATTTAAAGGCAATGCAACCAAATACTAATTGAGTGTATGTAAACTTCTGACCCACTGGGAATGTGATGAAAGAAATAAAAGCTGAAATACATCTCTACTATTATTCTGACATTTCACATTCTTAAAATAAAGTGCTGATCCTAAGTGACCTAAAACAGGGAATTTTTACTCGGATTAAATGTCATGAATTGTGAAAAACGGAGTTTAAATGTATTTGGCTAAGGTGTATGTAAACTTCCGACTTCAACTGTACATGAACATGGCAGTTATAACTAGCTAGTAGAGAGCTTAGTTTAGAAAGATCCTGTCGTACTGAAATTTATTTTTTTGTACAAAGTGTGCAAAGTAAGACATGGTGTCAGAGTAAAAGCATTAAATGATGGATTTTACTGTTCCTTCACCTCGAATGGACTGGGGGTCTACAAACTTACCCGATGCATGGCGTAAGTTCAAATTGCATGTGGAGCTAATGTTCACGTGTCCTCTGAGGGAAAGAGGAGAAGAGGAAAAGTGCAACTACCTGCTCCTGTGGATCGGTGAAAAAAGGAGAGACATTACAACACATGGAAACTTACCGAGGCTGAATCAAATGTACTGAAAACATACTACGATTGTTTTGAAGCATATGTTTTGCCAAAGACCAATACGATTTTTGCTATGTACAAATTCCATTAGAAAGTACAGGAAGCTAGCAAATTGTTTGAACAGTTTGTGACTGAGCTGCGTCTGCTTGTGATTATGAAAACAAGGATGAGATGGTCAGGGACCGTATTGTATTTGGAATACGCTGACCGCGAGTGAGAGAGAAACTTTTGAATGTTGGGTCTGAGCTAACGCTGGACAAAGCTATCAACATAGCCAGATCTCACGAGCTAGCACAGGTTCAGATGAAAACCATTTTGGGCGGCAGCATGAGCGCATCACGTGAACAAGCAGTGCACGCAGTCAGGCAGACATCAAAGCACACCTCCGGTGCCCAGAGAGCTCGCTTCAGAACGGTTAGAGACAGAACTCAGAGGGACACAGACTCAAAACGCCCCAAAATGTGGATATTGTGGATAAAAAATGCATGGCGCACAAAGAATGGCCCAGCTAAAGGCTAACAATGTACTAACAGTTGAAAATGGAATCACTTTGCTAAAGTGTGCAGAGCTTACCGTGGGAAAACAGTACACACAGTGAGTGAAGATGCTGACTGTATTGATTCAGTGACACAGAAAAGTTATATCAGAGACAGAGCACACCTTTGCTGACATTGAGATAGGAGCACAAGGCACAGAGCTAAAGTTCAAACTAGACACTGGTGCACAAGTAAACATTATTCCTCTGAATAAGTACCGCAGCTTGACATCTGAGTGCGAGCTACAGCCCACCATGCGCAGACTGACTGGTTATGGTGGTGAACAGCTCCCAGTAAAAGGCACATGCAAACTTTCAAATGAAAATACAAGGAAAGTGACACTGAAAGTGACACCTGCGGTGCTGATGTTTTTACAGGAATAGGACTATTCCCAGGAGAATGTACCATTCACTTTGACCCAGACGCAACCCCTGGGGTCTACCTACATAGAAAGATTCCCCTTGCTCTCCGCTCCTGTCTGAAGAAAGAGTTGGAGAGCACGGAGCAATCTGATATCGTCATAAGGTTACAGAACCAACAGATTGGGTAAACACATTAGTGGTGGTGGAGAAACCACGCACAGGCAAGCTCAGAGTACGTCTCGACACAAGAGACTTGAACAAGTCTATCAAACGCCCCCATTACCCCTTACCGACGCTAGATAGCATCACACACAAGCTAGTGGGAGCACGCTACTTCAACGTCATGGACGCCAGATCAGGCTACTGGGCAATCAAGCTCACAGAAGAGTCATTTAAGCTCACAACGTTCAACACACCGTTTGGACGCTATAGGTTTCGTCGCCTGTCTTTTGGGATTATCTCAGCCCAAACTGAGTTTCAGCGAAAGATCGACGAGGTGTACGAAGGCCTCGACGGAGTTGTGGAAATTGTGGATGACATCCTTGTCTATGGTCGAACCAAAGAGGAACACGACAGAAACCTCCGTGCAATGCTGCAAATGTCCCGCGAGAGATGAGTCTGGCTCTACCTCGAACAGTACAGTCGGAGCTAGAGAGGTCAGCTACTTCGGACATCTTCTCACAGCGAATGGAATCAAGACAGTTCCACAGAAGATCTCAGCCATGAAGGAAATGGAGCCACTAAAGAAGCTGGAAACAGTGCTTGGCATGGGCAACTACTTAGCCAAGGTCGCACCCAGCATCTCCAATGCTAATGCCCTCCTGTGTCAGCCGCTAAAGCAGTCCAGTGAGTTCCTCTGGGACAAGCAACACGACATTGCTTTCCAGAAAGTGAAATTCTTGATAACGAGATAACCAGGACCAATCATTGCCTACTACGACCCCAACAAATAGCTCAGACTCCAAGTTGATGGGTCGAAGTATGGACTAGGTGCAGTGCTACTGCAAGAAGGAAAGCCCATAGGCTACACTTCCAAATCTCTGACAGACTTGTGAAATCAACTATGCTCAAATCAAAAAGGAGCTGTACGCCATTCTGTTTAGATGTAAGTGTTTCCATCAGTAAGTCTATGGACCACAAGTCATAGAGGAATCCGACCACAAGCCCCTTGAGTCAATCATGAGGAAACCGCTAGCCGCAGCCCCACCAATGCTACAGAGAAGGATCCTTCCTACAAAAATACAACTTCACAATCACTCACCGTCCAGGCAAAGACATCTCTGTCGCAGACAGCAACTTACCAGTTCATGACACAAAACTGAAGGAGATCCAAGCAGAAACAGAAAAATACACAACTCACATAGCTGAGGAAAGTCATACAGGATGGATGGCCTGAGGAGAGGAGAAAATGCCCTCCGAGCATCTCATAGTTCTGGAACCATTGTGATGAACTATCACAGATCAACGCAATAATTTTCAAAGGAGAGAAAATCATCATTCTTACCAGTCTCAGAGACACGATTTTGACCAAGATCCCTGCTGGACACATGGGCATAGAAAAGTGCATTGGACATTTTGTTTTGGCCCCGAATGTGCAAACAAAAAGAGGACATTGTTGGTAAATGCCCCACCGGTCTTGAACGAAGCCCCTCAAACACCAAAGAACCAATGTTACCTCACTGTATCCCAGACCAACCCTGGCAGGGCGTGGCAACCGATCTGTTCACCTGGAACAACGAGGACTACATCATAACAGTGGACTACTACAGCAGATACTTCGATCTCAACAAGCTTCACAGCACCACATCTGCAGCTGTGATACACAAGCTGAAAGCAGCCTTTGCCAGCCATGGCATTGTAGAGACTTTAATATCTGACAATGGCCCCTGTTACAAATCAAAGGAGTTTGAATCCTTCACAAAAGCATTGGAGTTTACACATGTCACCACAAGCCCACATTACCTTCAAAGTAATGGCCTTGCTGAAAAATCTGTGCAGACACTCATGGACAAAGAAAAAGCAGGCAAGAGAGACCCCTACATCCGTTTTCTTGAATACCGCAATACTCCAGTTGACAACTTCAAATCACCAGCCCAGCTGTTGATGAGCCGCAGACTTCGCTCAACCCTTCCCAGCACCAACCAGCAGCTGCGACCAGAGGTCGTCAGCTACAAGGAAATGCATGGAAAACGTGCACAGAGACAACAACAACAAAAACGATACTACGTCAGGTCAGCTAGACCACTGGCACCACTGAACGACACAGAGTCAGTTAGAATCCAGGAGCATGGCTACTGGAAACCAGCAGTCGTCATTCAGCGAGTTGACACTGAACGTTCATATCACGTACGCACCGCAGAAGGAGCGGTGTACCGCCACATTCATCGTCAGCTATTGAACACAAAAGAACAACACACTGACGTTCAGATGTTATTGCTACAGTGAAAAGTTGCTGAGTTGCTGAGAAACCTTTGTTCTAAAAGTAACAGTATGTTGAATCATTGTTTCAGAGTCTGTTATGTTGATGCAGTATGCAGTATAAATGGTTACTTACCTTGAGTTCAAACTACAGAGCATGTATTCAAAAGAAACGCTTAAAAATATGTAGAATTGTATTTCTTTTTTAATGAAGGTGGATGTAATATTCATATGTGTCAACATACTGAATTGTAATTGGTTGCATTATACCGTCGTATCATACTGCGCTATGATTGGTTAAGACCACTCAGGTCGTGGGGTCATTACTTCAGTTGATCATGGCCGGAGACACATGAACATGCCAGTTATAGCTAGCTAATAAAGAGCTTAGAAAGATCCTGTTGTACTGCATTTTATTATTTTGTACAAAGCGTGCAAAAGAAGACAAAAAGTTATTGCTGTTGGTGTGATCACCAAGAACTAACTGTGAGTGTGCGAGAAAGAGAGAGAGTGTCAAGTGAGTACATTTTTTGGGGGGGGCTTTCTCCATCCATTCTTATCCCCTCCATCGACAGTGAGTTTAGTGTGGCTCTTTTGTGTTTACGCTGAATTGCTTTTTAGGGTATCGCCCATGAGACTATTAGAAAACCCTCGACGGCTATGGTATACATTTGTTGGACCGAATAAATTAACCGTTTTTAGGAAAGAACCCTCTCAAGTGAGGACAAATATGCAGTTTATGGGGCTGCATTTCTACATGACTTGGCATGTAGTCATTTTGTTTCCACCTTGCGATGCCTGTGCAGCATATAATCAGCAAACTCATGAGAGTAATAAACAAATGTAGCGATAGTTTACACATGTTTTGGGGCTGTGTTGTGTTTACCGGTACAGGTGTATGACTACGCATGAGCTAACCAGACAGCCAATTCTTTCCTCATCAGGATATCTATTCTTTTCTATTAAGACTTTTTCTTATTTCTTAATGATAGGTGTTTATTTGTTTCCCCTCAGCTTGTAATCAATATCTCTGCGTTCTGAAAGAAGTAAAAATCAATAGTGAATTTGGAGCAAACATTCTGGAATAATGGCCTTTCTACCGTTCTGGAGCATGGGAGCCTCTCTCTCCTCCTCAGCCCACACTGAAGCACATCGGAGGTCTCAGAAAACACATTAATCATACCCGTTAATAGTGAGGGTGGAAAAATGAAAGATATACTCCACCTCTCGAATTAAGAATCTAAAAAGTTTGGCTTTCATGAAGCATTAGAGAGATGATTAATTTGCTGTCTGTGGAGGAGAGGGGCTGCAGAATAGCCTCTTTGTCCCCCCAGCTCTGATTACAATGGAAATTTGCAGCAGCCTTTGTGGCCGGGTAGACACGTTCTTTTTTTATATCTATCTGCAGTGGCTAATGAATCCGTCTACCGAGACAGCGCTCTGGTGCTCTGACTTGGGTGTCGACCACAACAAGACCCCAGCTTTCTGAGCCAAGAGCTGGGCCACTAGGGGAGACTGGGTGGATGGACGTTTTGTCCCGAGTTTTCTTGTGATGTTAGAGCCCCCAAAAGGTGCCATGTACACTTCAGGCTTACATGAAGAGTTGGATGAGAGAGTTGAGAAGTGTTGTGTAATGTAGCGTTGTGGTGCCTACTCACTCACTTAGTAGACTGTTGAGTCAGTTTCTCCTGCTGCTGACTGATTCAGTAGGCAGCAGCAGCCTGTTTAACTCTGAATAGGAACCTTGAGGGAAGAGAGTCAGCTGCTATAGTAACCTTTTTTACTGAGACTGATTCACTGGCGCTCCACACATTAATTACACTACCCACTGACATCCTGACTGTAAGACTCATACTTCTTGTCTGATTGAGAGCTTTACTATGTGACTGAATCAGAGAAGTGCTTGACGTCTGTCTCTGATTCACATGAGTGTTACAGCTCAGATTCATTCTGCTCCTTGAATTTTGATTCAGAGCAGTAGGCCTACTATAAACCAGGTACCAGTGTTGGACTTAACACCCTTTGGAGGCTGAATCTGTAGAATGTATCCATCTGATTCATAACTTGAGCCCTTAAAGCACAGCAAATTATTAACTTTACAAGCAGAACCTTAGCCAGATCAAACTGCCAGTTTGATTCAAAGTGACTCACACAGCTGTACCACTCCAGTCAGCCCAGCATATCGCTCCACAACAGCGCTTGAATGCGTCGTAATGGCCAACTGTGGCTGAGCGGCAAATGAAAGACAGATTGAAAAGATGATTGTGACGCCTCATCACAGCCCTAGACATGTTTGTGTTATGTCTGCTCTGTTCTTTCAACTATAATAAGTCCCAACGTCTCTTCCCGTACACTGGCAAACTCAGCAGAACCACTCAGTGAACACCACCACAAGCTGATGTTGCTGCGCAGTGTGTGTGTGTGTTGCGCTGTGTGTTTCCCCCAGCTCAGCGTTGACAGGTGTGAGAGGGAGCGTGCCAGAGCCCGTGGGCGACGATCCCAGCCAGGCGATGCCAGTGTGGCAGGGGCTTGTCACGGCGATGAGAGCGTCTGCTGTATCGTGGGCCTTGTTTGTGTCTTGTTTTGCGAACCTTCTCAGACAGTAAACAGGTGTTAATAAGACGTGACACTGAGTTTAGACAATACGTCAACGGGCGGAGGAGGAGAGGGACGGCTCTTTTCATCGTAGATCACAGATTTTGAAGATTAAGGCAGAGATGTAGTAATGTTTCTTTTGGTTCTTAGAACTGTCTTCCTGCTACTAGTTTCTCTGTTCAGAATGCCTCCCCTCAGGCTATGAATAGATACCAGGCTGAGAGTAGATTCCATTGCAATAACATTAGTGTATTAAATGGTAAACACTGGGAAGAAATTCAAAGAGAAGATGGTGTCACGCCCTGACCATAGAGAGCTGTTTATTCTCTATGTTGGTTGGGGCAACAGTGACTAGGGTGGGTTATCTAGGTGATTAATGATTTATGTTGGCCTGGTATGGTTCCCAATCAGAGGCAGCTGTTTATCGTTGTCTCTGATTGGGGATCATATTTAGGCAGCCATTTCCCCATTGTGCTTTGTGGGATCTTGACTATGTATAGTTGCCTGTGAGCATATTTGTAGCTTCACGTTTCGTTTTGTTCGTTTATTGTTTTGTTTTGCTTTGAGGTTCACATAGCAATAAATATGTGGAACCCAGATCATGCTGCGCTTTGGTCCAGTTATTATGACGATCGTGACAGATGGTTATTTTTTTCTCTGACAAATATTCAGATGAGATATTTTGTTAATGAGAGAAGTGGCTTAACCAATGGTATTTCCTCGACCCAAATGCATGTAGCCCATTATGTGGATTTAGCCAGAACCACCGTCCCCCTTATGCCCTAGAGAATTCAGAACATTCTCCTATTTGGTATTTTCTAATATATGAATAATGATGCTTTAGTGATCAGTAGTAGGGTGTGTCAAATTAAATAAAATGGTATTTG
This sequence comes from Salvelinus alpinus, assembly GCF_045679555.1. Lineage (NCBI taxonomy): Eukaryota > Metazoa > Chordata > Actinopteri > Salmoniformes > Salmonidae > Salvelinus > Salvelinus alpinus. The sequence continues at coordinate 56,702,255 of NC_092088.1, read as the reverse complement.
TCACATGCGTCGTAAACACCTGGTGTAGACTAACAGTGAAATGCTTACTTACAGGTCCTTCCCAACAATGCAGAGAGAAAGAAAATCAAGAAGTAATAGAAAAGTAAAACACATAATAATAAAAATAATAATAAATACACAATGAGTAACGATTACTTGGCTATATACAAGGGGTACCAGTACCGAATTGATGTGCAGGAGTACCAGGTAATTGAGGCAGATACTGTATGTACATATAACTAGGATTAAAGTGACAAAGAATAAACAGTAGCAGCAGGATATGTGATGAGAGAAAAAAGTAAATGCAGATAGTCCGGGTATAACTATTCAACAGTCGTATGGCTTGGAGGTAGAAGCTGTTCAGGGTCCTTTTGGTTCCAGACTTGGTGTATCGGTGCCACTTGCCGTGAGGTAGCAGAGAGAACTGTCTATGACGGGTTGCTGGAGTCTTTGACAATTTGTCGAGCCTTCCTCAAACACCGCCTGGTATAGAGGTCCTGGATGGCAGGGAGCTCAGCCCCAGTGATGTGCTGGGCTGTATGCACTACCCTCTGTAGCGCCTTGCGGTCAGATGCCAAGCAGTTGCCAACCAGTGAAGATGCTCTCAATGGTACAGCTTTAGAACTTTTTGAGGATCTGAGTGCCCATGCCAAATCATTTCAGCCTCCTGAGGGGGAAGAGGCATTGTCTTGCCCTCTTCATGACTTTTTTGGTGTGTGTGGACCATGTTAGATCCTTAGTGATGTGGTCACTGAGGAACTTGAAGCTCTCGACCCGCTCCACTACAGCCCCGTTGATGTGAATGGGGAGAGAGTACAGGAGGGGACTAAGTACGTACCCCTGAGGGGCCCCCGTATTGAGGGTCAGTATGGCGGATGTGTTGTTGCCTACCCTTACCACCTGGGGGCAGCCCATAAGGAAGTCCAGGATCCAGTTGCAGAGGGAGGTGTTCAGTCCCAGGGTCCTTAGCTTCATGGTGAACTTTGAGGGCACTATGGTGTTGAGTGCTGCGCTGTAGTCAATGAACAGCATTCTCACATAGGTGTTCCTCATGTCCAGGTGGGAAGGGGCAGTGTGGAGTGCAATAGAGATAGCATCATCTGTGGATCTGTTGGTGCGGTATGCGAATTGGAGTGGGTCCAGGGTGTATGGGATGATGGTGTTGATGTAAGCCATGACCAGCCTTTCAAAGCATTTCATGGTTACAGATGTTAGTGCTACAGGGTGATAGTCATTTAGACAGGTTTCCTTGGCGGGCATTACAGACTGGGTCAGGGAGAGATTAAACATGTCAGTGAAGACACTTACCAGCTGGAAAGAGAAAGGGAAAGGGCATACCTAGTCAGTTGTAATACTGAATGCCTTCAACTGAAATGTGTTTTCCGCATTTAACTCAACCCCTCTGAATCAGAGAGGTGCGGGGGGCTGCCTCAAAGCATGCTCTGAGTACTTGTCCTGGTAATCCGTAATCCGCCCTGCGGCCTTGTGAATGTTAACCTGCTTAACTTCTTTGGGACTGGGGGGCAGTATTGAGTAGCTTGGATAATAAGGTGCCCAGAGTAAACTGCCTGCTACTCAGGCTCAAAAGCTAGAATATGCATATAATTAGATTTGGATAGAAAACACTCTGAAGTTTCTAAAACTGTTTGAATGATGTCTCTGAGTATAACAGGACTCATATGGCAGGCAAAAACCTGAGAGAGAAAAATCCAACCAGGAAGTGGGAAATCAGTGGTTTGTAGTTTTTCAAGTCATTGCCTATCGAATATACAGTGTCTATGGGGTCATATTGCACTTCCTAAGGCTTCCACTAGATGTCAACAGTTTTTAGAACCTTGTTTGAGGCTTCTACTGTGAAGGAGGAGGGAATGAGAGCTGTTTCAACCAGGTGTGAGTGCCATGAGCTCAGTCTCGCGCACTCCCGTGAGAGTTAGCTGCGTTCCATTGCATTTCTAAAGACAAAGGAATTCTCCGGTTTAAACATTATTGAAGATTTATGATAAAAACATCCTAATGATTGATTCTATACTTCGTTTGACATGTTTCTACGAACTGTAACATGACTTTTCGTCTGAACTTTGGATTTGTGTACTAAACGCGCAAACAAAAAGGAGGTATTTGGACATAAATGATGGACTTTATCGAACAAAACAAACATTTATTGTGGAACTGGGATTCCTGAGAGTGCATTCTAATGAAGATCATCAAAGGTAAGTGTATATTTATAATGCTATTTCTGACTTTTGTGACACCTCTCCTTCTTTGGAAAATGGCTGATTGTTTTTCTGTAACTTGGCGCTTCCCAAACATAATCGCAAGGTGTGCTTTCGCCGTAAAGCGTTTTTGAAATCTGACACAGCGGTGTCAGAACTAGGGGGCGACATTTTCACTTTTGGATGAATTTGTGCCCAAATTAAACGGCCTCGTACTCTGTCCTAGATCATATGATATGCATATTATTATTACTATTGGATAGAAAACACTCTGAAGTTTCTAAAACTGTTTGAATTATATCTGTGAGTAAAACAGAACTCATATGGCAGGCAAAGTTCCAAACAGGAAGTGAAAATTCTGAAATGGGTCGCTATGAAAGGCATCGCCTATTCAATTCTACTATATTTATGGATCTGTATGCACTTCATACGCCTTCCACTAGATGTCAACAGGCAGTAGAACGTGGAATGAAGCATATAACTTCATGTGGGACCGGATGAGAGCCTTTGGAGTGCGTGGTCAGGCAGATTTCCAGTTCTTGGCCACGCGCAGAGGGAATGTGATGTCTTGTCTGCACTGCGTTGGATAGACATGAAGAAATGCTCCGTTTGGGACGTTATTGGATATATATGAGAAAGACATCCTGAAGATTGATTCTCAACTGAGTTTGACCAGTTTATTCGATATGTAATATCACTTTTTGAAGTTTTCGTTCATTCGCGCAAAGTTCTCTGGACACGTGAATGACACATGCTAGCCAAAGTTGCTAATTCGACAGAAGTAATGGACATTATAAAACTAAACAACGATTTATTGTGGAACTAGGATTCCTGGCACTGCATTCTGATGAAAGTTCATCAAAGGTAAGGGAATATTTATGATGTTACTTCGTATTTTTGTTGACTCCAACATGGCGGAGAATGGCTGAGCGCTGTCTCAGATTATTGCATGCTGTGCTTTTTACTAAAGTTATTTTTTTAAATCTAACACAGCGGTTGCATTAAGAACCAGTGTATCTTTAATTATATGTTAAACATGTATTTTTCATCAAAGTTGATGATGAGTATTTCTGTATTTCACGTTGCTATCTGTAATTACTTTCGCTATTTTGGAGCCATTTCTTTTTTTTTTCAATTTAAAGTTTTATTAAGTTTTCAAACAACCAACCAAACACATTCCACATTCACAGATGTGACAGACTTAAAAAAATAAAATAAAAAATAATAATAATAATAATAATAAAAAAATTAAAAAAAAAGGTTATATATATATATATATACATATATACATACCTACATATACATACATACACACATACACACAAATAATAATTATAACAAAATTTAAAATGTAGAACTTGCAGCAGCACTATCAAGGTTCTTATTTGCTATTTCCAGCCTTAGCTGAGATGACGAGCCAATGATTAGTTTTTAGATTTTACAGCACCTTACACAACACGCATCTGCTCACCTCCCCGATCCCCCCATTCACTCTGTCCAATTTGAGATATAGTGGAGTAGTGGAGACCAGAGTCTATCAAACTTGGACTGTCTCTTGTGGAGGTCATAAGTGAGCTTTTCAAGAGGGAGAAAGTCAACAATCTGGTCAATCCACATTTTAAATGTAGGAGAGGTACTAGAGGCCCACAATAGAAGGATACATTTCTTAGCAAAGTATGTAATGGTCATGAGCAAATTTTCTCTGTCAGGATCAAGAACAAAGTCCTGCTGGGCATTAAGAAGATAGAGACACGGGGTCATATCAAACTGTACATCTAGTATTTTCTGTGCAGCAGTATGTATAGATTGCCAAAATCTGGCAATCTCTCTACAGCTCCAAAATACATGCATATAGGTTCCACTTTCAGAGGTACATCTTTTACAGTTAGGAGAAATGTCTGTTTTCATTTTATGGAGTCTCAAGGGAGTGTAATAAAATTTGTACAAAAATTTGTAATTCGATTCTTTCATTTTTACATTAGTAGAGGAGCAGTATACCCTGTCGCAAACCTCCGCCCATAACTCATCACTGATAGTCAGACCAAGGTCCTTTTCCCAGATTATTTTCAAAGGAGTAAAGGAGGAGCCTCCTTTCTCAGAAAGGAGTCTATAGATATAGGATATTTTGCCTTTAATGGATTGTGCTGTGACAAGAAGGGTTTCAACTTCGTTCAACTGAGTTCTAAACCTCCTCTTGGAAGTAAATGAGGAGATGACATGTCTAATTTGAAGATATTTAAAAAAAATGGGATCTTGGCACATTGAATTCACTGCAGAGCTCTTGAAAGGATTTCAGTATAGTGGTCTTCTGATGAAATAGGTCTGAAAAGGTCCTGATTCCTAGAGTATGCCAAAGATTAAAGTTGGCATCCCTCAGGGCTTTTGGCAAGTCTGGGTTGCCTACTATAGGCGAGTGAGAGCATATTTGGGAGGAGATGCCCAGGTATTTCTTACAGTCCCTCCACGCTAGTAGGGTGCTGTAAATCACAAATGTTTTGGCTATGTTGCCCACTTCACTAAAGTTATTAATGAATATAGTTGAGCTTAGTGGCAATGAACCACAGGATTGGGCTTCTATCTGGATCCACGTTGACTCTTGTCTGTTTGTGATCCATGTTAGCATGTTGCGGATTTGGGCAGACCAGTAGTACAATTGAAGGGAGGGAAGGGCAAGACCGCCCTTAGATTCAGGTTTCGATAGAGTGGAGAGCTTGATCCTAGGTTTTTTATTGCCCCATATAAATTTGGTGATGCTTTGGTTAATTGTTTTGAAAAAGGAAGCTGGGAGATAGCATGGGAGCATCTGAAATAAATAGTTCAGTCTAGGGAGGATGTTCATACGGATTACATTAATTCTTCCTACTAAGCTAATTGGGAGGGAGATCCAGGTTTGGAGGTTGTTTTTGATTCGATCCAGGAGTGGAAGATAATTCTCCTTGAAAAGCCTATTCAGATCTGGTGTTATGAATATCCCAAGGTATTGAAACCCCTGTGTCTTCCATTGGAATGGGCATAGTGTCTTCATAGAACTGGTGAGTGTAATATTGAGAGGGCAGACAGTGGATTTGTTAAAATTGATCTTATAACCTGAAAACGTGCCATACTGAGCAATTGTGTCTAAAATGGGAGGAAGGGATTTCTCAGGGTTGGATATGTAGAGCAAGACATCATCCGCGTAAAGCGAAATCTTGTGCTGCAGGCCGCCTGCAGGAACACCTGTAATACTTGGATTGCTCCTTATCAACTCTGCCAGAGGCTCCGCCCCCAACAAGTAGAGCAGGGGGGATAGCGAGCACCCTTGTCTTGTGCCCCGTCCCAAAGGGAATCTGTCAGAGTTCAGTCCGTTAGTAGTCACCATGGCATTTGGATGAGAGTATAGTGATTTGATCCATTTAATAAAGTTTGGGCCCATATTGAACTTTTCTAAGACTGAGAACAAAAAGCTCCACTCCATCCTGTCGAACGCCTTCTCAGCATCCAGTGAAGCCAGCAGGACAGGGGTCTTCTGTGCGTTTACTTGATCAATAATATCAAAAAGACGGCGAATGTTATCAGAAGAGTATCTGTCTCTAATAAATCCAGTTTGGTCCGCTTTTATTATTTTGGGAAGAAGAGTGTTTAGTCTTTTGGCCAGCAATTTGGTAATTATTTTGTAGTCGAAATCCAACAAGCTTATGGGCCGGAAGGAGGAGCAGGATAGGGGGTCCTTGTCTTTTTTGAGCAACACTGTAATGCGAGCTGTGCGCATTGAGTCTGGGAGAACTCCGTTTTTGCAAAAATCCTCCAGCATTGGCATGAAAATAGGGCTAAGCTGGGGCCAAAAAGCTTTGTAGAACTCTCTGGGGAATCCATCTGGGCCTGGGGACTTGTTAGGTGGCATGGAGGTAATTGCCTCCAGGATCTCCTCAGGAGTGAAGGGGGAGTTGAGATCTTCTTGGTCAGTCTCTGATAGTTTAGGTAGCGAGATTCCCTCTAGGAAGGAGTGGAGTTCTGCTTCCGTGTGTTTTCTCTCAGAGGTATATAGTTTGCAGTAGAAATCATGAAAAGTTAAATTGATCTTTTTTGGGTCATATGTGACCTCGTCCTCTGCTGTTCGGATAGCCACAATTGTACGCTCTGACTGCTCTTTTTTTAATTGATAAGCAAGCAATCTACTAGGCCTATTGCTATACTCATGGTATTTCTGTTTAGTAAAGAAAACTTTTTTTTTAATCTCCCGAGTATAGTCCAAATTCAGTTTGGCTTTGGCTGCTTTAAGTTGACTCCAGGAGGTGCTGTCTGTGGATTGTTTATGTACTTTTTCACAGCGTTCCAGCTCCCTCTCCAGATCTAGCCTGTGTGCTTCCATTGCTTTTTTCTTAGAGGAAGCATATGCAATTAGATGACCTCTTAGTGTGGCTTTAGCAGCGTCCCACATTGTGGCCGGAGAAACAGGAGAATCTTTGTTGTCTTGTGTGTAGTTGTCTATCCATGTAGTTACCAATGTATGGAATGCTTCGTTTGATAGCATGGAGGTGTTGAATTTCCAGCTCTTTGACCTCGGGATGTTTTTGCAGAGGTCAAAGCGGAGGTGGACAAAGGCGTGATCCGAAAGCGCTATGGGTCCGATTCTACACGTGGCTGAATTTATGAAACTCTTTGGGATAAAAATGTAATCTATACGGGAGTAGGTGTTATGGACATTAGAGTAGTATGTATAGTCCATAGATGAGCTATTAGTCTCTCTCCAGATATCTATCAGTCCCATCTCTTTAGTAAGAGAGTTCAACATCTTTGCAGATCTAGGATTTGTGGTGGGGACTTGAGATGATTTGTCTAGGGTTGGGTTCAGGGTACAATTAAAATCTCCGGCCAACACTCCAAAGGAAACACAATGCTCATTGAACAGGGTTATCATTTTCGACATAAAAGCAGGAGTATCTGTGTTAGGGGCGTATATGTTTAAGAGAGTAATTGGTTGCCCATACAGTGACCCAGTTATCAAAATAAAACTCCCCTCCGGATCAGATATGTTTTTGTCAATTATGAATGGAACATTCTTATGGATAAGTATGGCTGTGCCTCTACTGTTGGATTTGAAAGATGAGAAATACACCTGTCCCACCCAAGCTCTGCGGAGTTTGGCATGTTCAGCATCACAGAGGTGTGTCTCTTGCAATAGCGCGATGTCTGCTTTTTCCTTTTTTAGAGCACATAGTATCTTTTTCCGTTTTATTGCATGACCTAGACCATGGCAGTTCCATGTCAATAGATTTAAGGTACTAGTCATCGTCATCGAACAGTAATCGAACTTTAGTGCAAGTCATCTCTGGGTAAAGGTGGATAGTAGTTACAGCTGCGTTCACATAAAAGGAAAATAAATGGTTTACATAAAATAACAGTCTCTGAACACCCCAGCCGAGTTCCCAAACAACTCGACATATCCCGTTGGATCTATTACCTCCCCGCTCAGTCACAATTCTGTGTTCCAACAACAACAGCAAAAAAAAAACGGGAACAGTTAGCAACGCACAACGTCTCCCCCTCCCCACCAAAGAAATGCCTCATCCTCTCCGCCCCGCACTGGGTAAATGACAACGTAGCCCCCGTCCAGACCACATTAAAAATGGGAGAAAATAAAATCAATAGCCCAGCCTACATATAGTAGGCCTAGGTTATAATATGGAGCCTATCCCTCTCAGCTAAAGGAACATAAATATAGATTAGACGGCTATAATGACATTTAGCAGGGCGGGTGGGTCTTTGGATATCGGCTATATGTTGTCTTACCTCCTTTAGTAATAATAGTAATCGCATTTAGTCATTGGTCCATTTCTCATTGACCGGGGTTGTCTTTCAAAAAACGTTTTGCCTCTTCGGGAGTTTTGAAGTGTCGCAGGGCTCCTTGGTGAAGAATCCTGAGCTCGTTTGGGTATTTGAATCCCCTAAAGATGCCTCGGTCAATGGAGCATTTCTTCACCTCGTCAAACTCTCGGCGCTTTCGGCGTATTCCAGCTGACAGGTCCTGGAGTAAGGTGAGTTTGGCGTTTCCCACTGTAATGGTGTTGGTTTTCGCCGCCTGTAGGACTCGTTCCTTGTCGGTGAATCTCAAGAAACGTATGGTGATTGGGCACGGTGGTTGTCTGGCTGCTGGTGGGGGCCTCAGTGCTCGGTGAGCTCTCTCGAGTTCTATGGGTCTGTCGGTGGACAGGTGGAGCCACTCGGGAAGTTTGTCTTGCAGGTAGCGGATCAGTGGCATGTTTCCCTCTTCTTTTTAGCCCAGATTTAATAGAACACAATTATTCCTTCGCCCCCTGTTTTCCAGGTCCTCTGTTTTCTCTTCCAGCTGCTCTATTTTTTTTTTAGCATATGCTATTGTTTCCATGGCGTCTGTCAATAAGTTTTCCGTGGATAGGATTCGCCCCTCTGCCTCGTCCAGGCGCCCCGCGTTTATGGTTATCTTGTTGTTTATGTCAGGCAAAGCATTTTCCAGGATTGTCACCTTGCCCCCTATCGCACTGAGCTGAGCGTTAATGGCATCTAGTTTAGTGTTGAGTTCTGTACGTTGGGATCTCAGCTCAGAAAGGATGTCTTCGACAGAGTGCGAGGTTGGCCTTCGTTGGGCCTCGGGGGGGAACGGGTCCTCTTGCTCCTGGCTAATGGCGCTAGCTTTTTCTGAAGCTAGCTGCTTCTTGGAGGCTTTTTCCGTCGCTAGTGCTCGAGTCCGGGTAAAAATGTCACCTGTAGTGTCGCCTTTTGTAGCCGCCATGACTTTTTGACTAAAGCTAAATGAGTTTAAACTTGAAGTGGAGGTAAGATTAGGAATTGGAAACTACTTGTGCGGAGCTCCTAGTTCATGCGGCCATCTCGTTCAGGGGTCACGTGATCCTTCTTGGAGCCATTTCTGAACATGGCGCCAATGTAAAACCACGATTCTGGCTATAAATATGCACATAATCGAACAAAACATAAATGTATTGTATAACATGATGTCATATGACTGTCATCTGATGAAGTTGTTCAAAGGTTAGTGATTAATTTTATCTCTATTTGTGGGTTTTGTGAAAGCTATCTTTGCGGTGAAAAAATGGCTGTATTTTTTGTGGGAGCATCCCACATATCCCAGAGAGGTTAAAGGTCTTACTCACATTGGCTATGGAGAGCATGATCGCACAGTCATCCGGAACAGCTGATGCTCTCATGGATGGTTCAGTGTTGCTTTCCTCGAAACGAGCATAGAAGGCATTTAACTCGTCTGGTAGGCTCACGTCACTGGGCAGCTCGGGATTGGTTTCCCTTTGTATTCCGTGATAGTTTGCAAGCCCTGCCACATCCGACGAGCGTCAGAGCTGGTGTATTAGGATTCGATCTTAGTCCTTTATTGATGCTTTGCCTATTTGATGGTTCGTCTGAAGGCATAGCAGGATTTCTTATAAGCGTCCAGATCAGTGTCCCAATCCTTGAAAGCAGCAGCTATAGCCTTTAGCTCAATGCGGATGTTGCCCTTAATCCATCGATTCTGGTTGGGACTGCGATGCACTTATTAATGAAGCCGGTGACTTGGGGTAAACTCCTCAATGCCATCGGATGAATCACGGAACATATTCCAGTCTGTGCAAGCGAAACCGTCAAAATCAAATCGAATCAAATTTGATTGCTCACATACACATGGTTAGCAGATGTTATTGTGAGTGTAGTGAAATGCTTATTCTTCCAACAGGGCAGCAATATCTAACATGTAATCTAACAATTCCACAACAACTACCTAATACACACAAATCTAAGTAAAGTCATGGAATAAGAATATATACATATACAGTTGAAGTCGGAAGTTTACATACACCTTAGCCAAATACATTTAAACTCAGTTTTTCACAATTCCTGACATAATCCTTGTAAAAATGCCCTGCCTTAGGTCAGTTAGGATCACCACTTTATTTTAAATATGTGAAATGTCAGAATAATAATTGAGATAATGATTTATTTCAGCTTTTATTTATTTCATCTAATTCCCAGAGGGTAGCACTTCGGTCAAACGTTTCGGGTAGCTTTCCACAAGCTTCCCCAATAGGTTGGGTGAATTTTGGCCCATTCCTCCTGACAGAGCTGGTGTAACTGAGTCAGGTTTGTAGGCCTTCTTGCTCGCACACGCTTTTCCAGTTCTGCCCACAAATGTTTTATAGGATTGAGGTCAGGGCTTTGTGAAGGCCACTCTAATACCTTGACTTTGTTGTCCTTACACCATTTTGCCACAACTTTGGAAGTATGCTTGGGGTCATTGGAAGACCCATTTGCGACCAAGCTTTAACTTCCTGACTGATGTCTTGAGATGTTGCTTCAATATATCCACATAATGTTCCTGCCTCATGATGCCATCTATTTTGTGAAGTGCACCAGTCCCTCCTGCAGCAAAGCACCCCACAACATGATGCTGCCACCTCCGTGCTTCACGGGTGGGATAGTGTTCTTCGGCTTGCAAGCCTCCCCCGTTTTCCTCCAAACATAACAATGGTCATTATGGCCAAACAGTTCTATTTTCGTTTCATCAGACCAGAGGACATTTCTCCAAAAAGTATGATCTTTGTCCGCATGTGCAGTTGCAAACCGTATTCTGGCTTTTTTATGGCGGGTTTGGAGCAGTGACTTCTTCCTTGCTGAGCGACCTTTCAGGTTATGTTGATATAGGACTCGTTTTACTGTGGATATAGATACTTTTGTACTTGTTTCCTCCAGCATCTTCACAAGGTCCTTTGCTGTTGTTCTGAGATTGATTTGCACTTTTCGCACCAATGTACGTTCATCTCTAGGAGACAGAACGCGTCTCCTTCCTGAGCGGTATGACAGCTGCGTGGTCCGATAGTGTTTATACTTGCGTACTATTGTTTGTACAGATGAACGTGGTACATTCAGGTGTTTGGAAATTGCTCCCTATGATGAACCAGACTTGTGGAAGTCTACAATTTTTTTCTGAGGTCTTGGCTGTTTCTTTTGATTTTTCCATGATGTCAAGCAAAGAGGCACTGAGTTTGAAGGTTAGGCCTTAAATTACATCCACAGGTACACCTCCAATTGACTCAAATGATTTCAATTAGCCTATCAGAAACTTCTAAAGCCATGACATAATTTTCTGGAAAAATTACTTGTGTCATGCACAAAGTAGATGTCCTAACCGACTTGCCAAAACTATCGTTTGTTAACAAGAAATTTGTGGAGTGGTTGAAAAACAAGTTTTTTTGACTCCAACCTACAGTGGGGAGAACAAGTATTTGATACACTGCCGATTTTGCAGGTTTTCCTACTTACAAAGCATGTAGAGGTCTGTCATTTTTATCATAGGTACACTTCAACTGTGAGAGACAGAATCTAAAACAAAAATCCAGAAAATCACATTGTATGATTTTTAAGTAATTCATTTGCATTTTATTGCATGACATAAGTATTTGATACATCAGAAAAGCAGAACTTAATATTGGGTACAGAAACCTTTGTTTGCAATTACAGAGATCATACGTTTCCTGTAGTTCTTGACCAGGTTTGTACACACTGCAGCAGGGATTTTGGCCCACTCCTCCATACAGACGTTCTCCAGATCCTTCAGGTTTCGGGGCTGTCGCTGGGCAATACGGACTTTCAGCTCCCTCCAAAGATTTTCTATTGGGTTCAGGTCTGGAGACTGGGTAGGCCACTCCAGGACCTTGAGATGCTTCTTACGGAGCAACTCCTTAGTTGCCCTGGCTGTGTGTTTCGGGTCGTTGTCATGCTGGAAGACCCAGCCACGACCCATCTCAATGCTCTTACTGAGGGAAGGAGGTTGTTGGCCAAGATCTCGCGATACATGGCCCCATCCATCCTCCCCTCAATACAGTGCAGCCGCCCTGTGCCCTTTGCAGAAAAGCATCCCCAAAGAATGATGTTTCCACCTCCATGCCTCACGGTTGGGATGGTGTTCTTGGGGTTGTACTCATCCTTCTTCTTCCTCCAAACACGGCGAGTGGAGTTTAGACCAAAAAGCTCTATTTTTGTCACATCAAACCACATGACCTTCTCCCATTCCTCCTCTGGATCATCCAGATGGTCATTGGCAAACTTCAGATGAACCTGGACATGCGCTGGCTTGAGCAGGGGGACCTTGCGTGCGCTGCAGGATTTTAATCCATGGCGGCGTAGTGTGTTACTAATGGTTTTCTTTGAGACTGTGGTCCCAGCTCTCTTCAGGTCATTGACCAGGTCCTGCCGTGTAGTTCTGGGCTGATCCCTCACCTTCCTCATGATCATTGATTCCCCACGAGGTGAGATCTTGCATGGAGCCCCAGACCGAGGGTGATTGACCATCATCTTGAACTTCTTCCATTTTTTTATAATTGCACCAACAGCTGTTGCCTTCTCACCAAGCTGCTTGCCTATTATCCTGTAGCCCATCCCAGCCTTGTGCAGGTCTACAATTTCATCCCTGATGTCCTTACACAGCTCTCTGGTCTTGGCCATTGTGGAGAGGTTGGAGTCTGTTTGATTGAGTGTGTGGACAGGTGTCTTTTATACAGGTAACGAGTTCAAACATGTGCAGTTAATACAGGTAATGAGTGGAGAACAGGAGGGCTTCTTAAAGAAAAACTAACAGGTCTGTGAGAGCCGGAATTCTTACTGGTTGGTAGGTGATCAAATACTTATGTCATGCAATAAAATGCAAATTAATTACTTAAAAATCATACAATGTGATTTTCTGGATTTTTGTTTTAGATTCCGTCTCTCACAGTTGAAGTGTATCTATGATAAAAAATTACAGACCTCTACATGCTTTGTAAGTAGGAAAACCTGCAAAATCGGCAGTGTATCAAATACTTGTTCTCCCCACTGTAAGTGTATGTACACTTCCGACTTCAACTGTAAATATATGGATGAGCAATAACAGAGCGGCATAGGCAAGATCCAATTGATGGTATATAATACGGTATATACATATGAGATGAGTAATGCAAGATATGTAAACATTATTAAAGTGGTTTTATTAAAGTGTCTAGAGATAATTTATTAAAGTGATTTCAAGTCTGTATGTAGGCAGCAGCCTCTGTGTTAGTGATGGCTGTTTAACAGTCTGATGGCTTGAGATAGAAGCTATTTTTCAGTCTCTCGGTCCCAGCTTTGATGCACCTGTACTGACCTCGCCTTCTGGATGGCAGAGGGGTGAACAGGCAGTGACTCGAGTGGCTGTTGTCCTTGATGATCTTTTTGGTCTTCCTGTGACATCGGGTGCAGTAGGTGTCCTGTAGGGCAGGTAGTTTTCTCCCCGTGATGCGTTGTGCAGACCGCACCACCCTCTGGAGAGCCTTGCGGTTGTGGGCGGTGTAGTTGCTGTACCAGGTGGTGATTCTGCCTGACAAGATTTTCTCAATTGTGCATTTGTAAAAGTTTGAGGGTGTTAGGTGACAAGCCAAATATCTTCAGCCTCCTGAGGTTGAAGAGGTTTGACTAGTCTCTCAAAACACCTCATGATGACAGAAGTGAGTGTTACGGGGCGATAGTCATTTAGTTAAATTACCTTTGCCTTCTTGGGTACAGGAACAACGCTGGCCATCTTGAAGCATGTGGGGAGAGCAGACTGGAATAGGAAGACATTGAATATGTCCATAAACAAACCAGCCAGTTGGTCTGTGCATGCTCTGAGGATGTGGCTAGGCATGCCATCTGGGCCGACAGCCTTGTGAGGGTTAACATGTTTAAATGTCTTACTCATGTCGGGCACGGAGAAGGAGAGCCCACAGTTCTTGGTAGTGGGCTGCGACAGTGGCACTGTGTTATCTTTAAAGCGGGCAAAGAAGGTGTTTAGTTTGTCTGGAAGCAAGACGTCGGTGACCGTCACGTGGCTGGTTTTCCTTTTGTAGTCCATGATTGTCTGTAGACCCTGCCACATACGTCTCGTGTCTGAGCCGTTTAATTGCGATTCCACTCTGTCTCTATACTGACATTTCACTTCTTTGATTGCCTTGCGGAGGGAATAACTACACTGTTTGTTTTCGGTCATATTCTCAGTCACCTTTCCATGGTTAAATGTGGTGGTTCGCGATTTCAGTTTTGCGCAAATGCCGCCATCAATCCACGGTTTCTGGTTAGGGTAGGTTTTCATCTTCTCAGTAGGTACAACATCTCCTCTGCACTTCCTTCACCGAATCAGCGTATACGTCAATATTATTCTCAGAGGCTACCCGGAACATGTCCCAGTCCACGTGATCAAAACAATCTTGAAACGTGGATTCCGATTGGTCAGACCATCGTTGAATAGTCCTTAGCACGGGTACATCCTGTTTGAGTTTCTGCCTATAGGAAGGGAGGAGCAAAATGGAGTCATGGTCAGATTTGCCGAAAGGAGGGCGGGGAGGGCCTTGTATGCATTGCGGAAGTTAGAGTAGCAGTGATCCAGTGTTTTCCCAGCGTGAGTGCTACTGTCAATATGCCGATAGAATTTAGGTAGCATTGTTCTCAGATTTGCTTTTTTTAAATCCCCAGCTACAATAAATGCAGCCTCAGGATATATGGTTTCCAGTTAGCATAAGTTCCATTGAAGTTCCTTGAGGGCCGTCGTGGTATCGGCTTGAGGGTGGATATACACGGCTGTGACAATAACCGAGGAGAATTCCCTTGGGAGATAATGCGGTCGGCATTTGATTGTGAGGAATTCTAGGTCAGGTGAACATAAGGACTTGATTTCCTGTATGTTGTTACAATTACACCATGAGTCGTTAATCATGAAACTCCGGCCCTTCTTCCCGGGGAGATGTTTATTCCTGTCAGCACAACGCACAAAGAATCCAGGTGGCTGTACCGACTCCGACAGCATATCCCGAGAGATCCATGTTTCCGTGAAACAGAGTATGTTACAATCCCTGATGTCTCTCTGGAAAGCAACCTTTGCCCTAATTTTGTCTACCTTGTTATCTAGAGACTGGACGTTAGCGAGTAATATAATCTGAACTGGTGGGTGGTGTGCGCGCCTCTGAAGTCTGACCAGAAGACCGCTCTGTCTACCTCTTCTCCGGCGACATTGTTTTGGGTCAGCCTCTGGAATCAGTTAAAATGCCCTGGGTGGTTCGGACAAAGGATCCGCTTCGGGAAAGTTGTATTCCTGGTTGTAGTTCTGGTAAGTTGACGTTGCTCTGATATAGTTCTTCCTGGCTGTATGTAATAACACTTAAGATTTTCTGGGATAACAATGTAAGAAATAATACATAAAAAACAAAATACTGCAAAGTTTCCTAAGGACTAGAAGCGAGGTAGCCCTTTCTGACGGTGCCATTTTGACTTCCTGTAGCTTAGCATCCACTTCATCTGACCACTTGAGTGCGTCACTGATTCTTCCTGTTTGAGTTTTTGCTTGTAAGCAGGAATGGGGAGGATGGAGTTATGGTCAAATTTTCTAAATGGAGTGGTTTGTGTGTGGTCAAAAGGACCACATCATTGACCCTCCCCTTAAAATCTGTGACTTGAATAAGAGTGTTAGAATCATGGAGTATTGCTGGAGGACACAGAGACCAAACACAGAGCAAGAATTCATATTGACAAGAATTGGAAGAATTGGAATGAAGAGAGTGAAAGAGGATGTCTCTCTCTATCTCTCTCTCATCAATTCAGTTGAAAGGGGCTTTATTGGAATGGGAATAAGCAAGTGAAAGAAACAATAAACAAAAGTGAGAAGACAAAATAATATCAACAAAAATGATTAGAAATGAACAGTAAACATTGCACTCACAGGTTTGAAAAATATAGACATTTCAAGTGTTATATTATCAGCTACAGTATGTACAGTGTTTTAGCAATGTGCAAATAATTATCGTATGAATAGTAGGGGAAGATAAAAACACTGATAAATATTGGTGTTATTTACAATGTTGTTTGTTCTGCACTGGTTGCCCTTTTCTCATGCCAAAGGGCCACAAATCTTGCTGCTGTGATTGCAAACTGCAGTATTTAGCCTAACAGATATTGGAGTTTATCAATTTGATTTGTTTTCCAATTATTTGTGGGTCTGTGTGATCTGTGGGAAATATGTATCTCTAATGTGGTCATACATTTGGCAGGAGGTTAGGCAGTGCAGCTCAGTTTCCACATAATTTTGTAGGCAGTGTGCACCTAGCCTGTCTTCTCTCGAGAGCCAGATCTGCCTATGCCGGCCTCTCTCTTTCTCTCTCTCATTTTCTCTGTTCTTCCTCGCTCCTCTCCCCATCTCTATTGTGGAATGTTGTAGTGTCACTACTCTCACACACAGTCTGACCACGCCTCTGTGGCAGAGGTTCCTCTCCCTACTAAACAGATCCAATTAGTCAGACAAAACACACACGCACACACAAGCATTTACGCCATGCATTTTTTCATTCCCAATGACCTGAAATGTTTAGATGGGTCAGACAAAGCCAACTTAAAACACTCATAATAAACTAACACATGGCTAAGAAATACTGTAGATCTAATATATAGCAGCATTTGATAGTAATAAAGTGCTGCTGAATCAACCCTCCTGTTTAATTTTGCCTGCACAGATGCTACAGCAGTGAGCCAAGGAGCCTGGTTGGAGAGCAGAGATTTTGTGACCTGCTGCTTCCTAAAGAGGGATGTCAAATGGATAAGTGCACTGGTCAATGGCTTGTGAAATGTGCAGAGGGAGCCACGGCTTTCTGATCAGCACCATTTCCTCCTCCCCGGCATTCTCTCCAGGGAGGGAAGAAGGGATTGAACATGGCAATTTTCTGCTCTGCGGGGGTAGGCATGCATGCCTGGACTAATCCTCTCAAGGGGCGCCGCAGAAGGGTCACTCTCTAAACCCTAGAGGGGCTATTGGTGAGCTTTCTACAGTATCTGTGTCATCATAATGTCACAGTTGTATGCCACCTGAGGGGAATACGGCATAGGCGATGTGTGTGTGTGTCTGAGCATTCTTTGTTAAGCTTTACCTGCGCAGACCTGCTATAAAAAACTAGAGTAATGTAATATTTCATACATTATATCCGGTTAATTTCATGTCGTTGTTATATCATGGCTTGGATCTCATGGCTTTGATGTTATGATAGTGTTATAACAATTTAATTTCACGATCCTTACAGTTGAATGATACCAGATGTTATGGGCATAAGTCTTGTTTTCCCACTATTCCATGTTCCTGTTTGATTTATGAGGGCTATTCTAATTAGCCAGTCTGTCTGAATTTGGCCTCTTTCTACTGACCGTATTACTGCCACACCGGTGACCAGGAGTCTTGACCACAGTCAAATGCTATGCTTCTCCAAGCTCTGATGCTGCTTTTGGTTGTTAATAGCCTACCAAACTTGCTAACTGCCTGGTACTCAGCACTCTATCGTCCCTCTAATCACTCTGACATCAATGCAAATGTAATCGAAAATCAAATCAAACTCTTTATGACAGCACATGAGCTTATGTTGTGCAACATTACTATAGGCTATGCAATTGCGTTTTGATGGCCTCTTTTAAAAAGAGGAGGATCCCATCAGCTTCCAAAAGGCTAGGCCTACTATATTTATTTCTCAACTTTCCTAATATTAAGCACATTGCTTCGATTTACAACAGGAGTATAGCCTAACTGGTTGGCATGGAAATGAACTTACGGAAAAGCGTTCTCCATTCCCCATTTAAGTGCATAGATGACATATATTTTGTCTCCCTGCCTCTGTTCCAAGACAGGTGCATGATAATGGTCCATTCTAAATCAAAACTAATTTCACACATATATTATTTAGTATATGTAAAGCCAAGATTAAATTAAGAATAGTCTGATAGGTGACAATATTAGCCTATCACTTGTGAATGATGTGCAGTAAGGCAAGAAACAGCGCTTGCCTTTTTTTCCTCAACTTTTTCAAATCATAGTCGCACACATCATGTAGCCTAAAGTGGCCAAATAACTTCTTAACCTCTCTAGGGTATGTGGGACGTTAGCGCCACCTCATCAACAGCCAGTGATACTGCAGGGCGCCAAACTCAAAACAACAGAAATCCCATAATTTAAATTCCTCAAACATACAAGTATTTTACACCATTTTAAAGCTACACTTGTGGTAAATCCAGCCAAAGTGTCCGATTTCAAAAAGGTT
Source organism: Salvelinus alpinus (assembly GCF_045679555.1). Classification (NCBI taxonomy): domain Eukaryota; kingdom Metazoa; phylum Chordata; class Actinopteri; order Salmoniformes; family Salmonidae; genus Salvelinus; species Salvelinus alpinus. The sequence continues at coordinate 56,683,969 of NC_092088.1, read as the reverse complement.
TTACGACGAAAGCACACCAAACGATTATGTAAGGTATGAGCCAAGTCACAGAAAAAGACAGAATTTTTTTCAGCTAAAGAGAGCATTAACAAAAAGCAGAAATGAATCGCTAACCTTTGATAATCTTCATCAGATGACACTCATAGGACTTCATGTTAATAACCTCAACCTATTTCTCACGACTGTTGACATCCAGTGGAAGCCGTAGGAACTGCAAGCAAGTTGCTTAGAAATCTGGTTTCCCAATGAAAACTCATTGAAAAGACAGTGACCTCAAAAAAAAGAAAATTCTGAATGGTTTGTCCTCGGGGTTTTGCCTGCTAAATAAGTTCTGTTATACTCACAGACATGATTCAAACAGTTTTAGAAACTTCAGAGTGTTTTCTATCCAAATCTACTAATAATATGCATATCTTATCTCCTGGCGATGAGTAACTGGCAGTTGAATTTGGGTATGTTTTTCATCCAAACGTGAAAATGCTGCCCCCTACCATAGAGAATTTAAAATTAAGCACATTAATTCGTTTTACAACCGGCGTAGAGCCTAACTGGCATAAATAGGCTGTGCGTGAGTTTCAAGTTTGGGGAAGATCATTTTCACCATAAAAATGCACCTTTATAGTAAAGCATTACATGCATAATCCCATTTGCGGTCACTTTTGAGAATGTTGTTTTCTCGCAAATTAATTGTATTTTGGGACATTCACGCATTGTCACGACTTCCACCGAAGTCGGTCCCTCTCCTTGTTCGGGAGGTGTTCGACGGTCGACGTCACCGACCTTCTAGCCATCACTGATCCATTTTTCATTTTCCATTGGTTTTGTCTTGTCTTCCTTCACACCTGGTTCCAATCCCATCAATTACATGTTGTGTATTTAAACCTCTGTTTCCCCTCATGTCCTTGTCGGAGATTGTGCTAGTATGTGTTGGTGTGCGACGGGTTTTGTACCCACTTTGTTATTTTTATATATTTTGGTTTTTGGATTTTGGTCAGCATTTTAACGACTCCGTCTATACCAAGCTCGTTCTCCTGCACCTGACTGCCCTGCCACCAACACGCACCCATTACACGCATATATCCTACTGCTGTGTGCGCATTGCGGCACTTATAATGTGAAAAAATAGCCTAATAGTTTATCAATATTTTAAGCTAAACGTTCTGATCTGTTGCATCAGCGTCATTGCTTTTAAAAGTTTTTTGATGCAAGTGGTTGTATTAATTTGGAATCGATCGCATCCCACAACTGTCCCAGACTATGTTTGGAATATTTATTTCTTCTAGAGAAGGACAAGTTGACCAATAAAATAGATGAACATTTGTACTATGGGGGATAGTAGATCGAGATACAGTGCATTCAGAAAGTATTCAGACCCCTTGACTTTTTTCACTTTTTGTTCCGTTACAGCCTTATTCTAAAATGGATTAAGTAAAAAAATGTTCTTCATCAATCTACACACAATACCCCATAATGACAAAGCGAAAACAGGTTTTTAGAAATGTTTGCAAATGTAGTAAAAATAGAATACAGAAATACCTTATTTACATATAGTTGAAGTCGGAAGTTTACATACACTTAGGTTGGAGTCATTAAAACTCATTTTTCAACCACTCCACCTAATTTCTTGTTAACAAACTATAGTTTTGGCAAGTCGATTAGGACGTCTACTTTGTGCATGACACAAGTCATTTTTCCAACAGTTGTTTACAGACAGATTGTTTCACCTTTAATTCACTATATCACAATTCCAGTGGGTCAGAACTTTACATACACTAAGTTGACTGTGCCTTTAAACAGCTTGGAAAATTCCAGAAAAATTATGTCATGGCTTTAGAACCCTCTGATATTCTAATTGACATAATTTGAGTCAATTGGAGGTGTACCTGTGGATGTATTTCAAGGCCTACCTTCAAAGTCAGTGCCTCTTTGCTTGACATCATGGGAAAATCCAAAGATAATCAGCCAAGACCTCAGAAAAAAATTGTAGCCCTCCACAAGTCTGGTTCATCCTTGGGAGCAATTTCCAAACGCCTGAAGGTACCAAGTTCATCTGTACAAACAATAGTACGGAAGTATAAACACCATGGGACCATGCAGCCGTCATACCGCTCAGGAAGGAGACGCGTTCTGTCTCCTAGAGATGAACGTACTTTGGTGCGAAAAGTACAAATCAATCCCAGAACAACAGCAAAGGACCTTGTGAAGATGCTGGAGGAAACAGGTACAAAAGCGTCTATATCCACAGTAAAACAAGTCCTATATCGAACATAACCTGAAAGGACGCTCAGCAAGGAAGAAGACACTGCTCCAAAACCGCTATAAAAAGCCAGACTACGGTTTGCAACTGCACATGGGGACAAAGATCGTACTTTGGAGAAATGTGCTCTGGTTTGATGAAACAAAAATAGAACTGTTTGGCCATAATGACCATCGTTATGTTTGGAGGAAAAAGGAGGAGGCTTGCAGGCCGAAGAACACCATCCCAACCGTGAACATATGTATTGTGATGGTGTAGGCTATATTAAATGGATGTAATAGGCTTTTTAAAAATGTAGATATTCCAAAGGTCTGAATAGGCTTCAAGGCTATGCGTGGAAGCCAGAAGATGCTAAACCTGTTTATGTTAATTAATGGTCAATTACCGTGATCACGCTCTCCGCAGCCGATGTGAGTATGACTTTCAAAACACCATCGAGATCATCCTGACGGGTTGCATTACTGCCTGGTAAGACAACTGTTCGGCCTCCGACCGCAAGGCACTACAGAGGGTAGTGCGTACAGCCCAGTACATCACCGGGGCCAAGTTTCCTGCCATCCAGGACCTCTATACCAGGCAGTGTCAGAGGAAGGCCCTAAAAATTGTTCTCTCTGCTACCGCACGGCAAGCGGTACCAGAGCGCCAAGTCTAGGTCCAAGAGGCTCCTAAATAGCTTCTACCCCCAAGCCATAAGACTCCTGAACAGCTAATCAAATGGCTACCCAGACTATGCATTGCCCCCCCCCCCCCCCTCTCTGGAACGCTGCTGCTGCTCTCTGTTATTATCTATCCATATTCATTTTAATAACTCTACTTACATGTACATATTACCTCAATTACCTCGACACCGGTGCCCCCGCACATTGACATTGACTCTGTACCCGGTACCCCCTGTATATAGCCCCGCTATTGTTATTTACTGCTGCTCTTTAATTATTTGTTATTCTTATCGCTTACCTTTTTTTTTGTTGGTATTTTCTTTAAACTGCATTGTTGGTTAAGGGCTTGTAAGTAAGCATTTCACTGTAAGGTCTACACCTGTTGTATTCGGCTAATGTGACAAATAAACATTTATTTTACTTGATTGACAATCACCGTCTGACAAAATTTCATGACCGCCACAGCCCTAATCTTGCCGCATCCATCTCTCCCTCTTTCACCTTTCCAGCTAGAAAAGCACAAGCTGTTTGGAGATCCATTATCACTCAAAGGGCATTACAGGGAATTCATTCCAGATTGCTGTGAGATGTGGGTTCAAATTGATGGTGATTAAAACGTTGCTTTCTGCTGCCTTGTTCTTATTTTGGTCTTTTGCCTTGTTAGCGTAAGTCAGGTGACTAAATGTTACGTGACTGTTGGCTGAATCTTTCATCATGGCCCTCCTGGTGTAGGATAAGACAGAAACAAGATGGCTTTTGGTGTCTGGCTTTGATTTAAGGGTTTATTTTTTGTCAGAGCAAGCCAGCCAGGTGATTAAGAGTTGTGTGAACGTAGCAGGGATGCCTCAGTGTCTCCCTCTCTGTGTAAACTATAACAAGGTGCAGAATTAGAACTGAAGCCCATATTCTATTGTGTATCTTTCAGACACAGTAAGACTGGAATTTGTGTGCATGTAACTGCCAAAATAAAGGAAAAAACTTGAGTAATTGAGGGATACAAAGTATGTTGGTGCTTCTACACAGGTGTGGTTCCTAAGTTAATGAAGCATTTATAACATCCCATCATGCTTAGAGATCTCAGTGACTTTGAAAAATGGGTCTCAAAGGAGCATAGAGGGCTTAAAGGGTGTGTGTGTATGTGTTTGTCTCTGTCACCAGATCTCAACCCACTTGAACACTTCTGGGAGATTCTGGAGCGGTGCCTGAGACAGCGTTTCCCACCACCAACAAAACAGCAAATTATGTAATTTCTCTTGGAAGAATGGTGTCACATCCCTCCAATAGAGTTCCAGACACTTGTAGAATCTATGCCAAGGTGCATTGAAACTGTTCTGGCGGCTCGTGGTGGCCCAATGCTCTATTAAGACATTTTATGTTTCCTTTATTTTGGCAGTTACCTGTATGTAAGTGCTTCTGCAGGCATATTGTATATGGTAGGCCTATTCAGCAAAGTAGTTCATGTGAAAGGCATGTTAATGAAAGGGTGACATTATTATACCCCAGCAGGCTCTGCATTGTGTCTAAAAGTTGAATATGCTCTGAGAGTAATCTGTTATCCTTTGTGCTGGGAATGCATTAATTCAACCTGCCCGACGATCAAAGTCTCACACACACACACACACACACACACACACACACACACACACACACATCTGCGTTTGATGGCATTTCATATGGAAGATGGGGAAGATTTGATTTGATTTGAGGGAGAAGAATTAATAAGGCATTTGGTATTCATCGGCTTTTGATTAAGTGGGATGGTTTGAGCTATGTCTGAATCAGAGACGACAGCTTTACCTTCCTGCCAGTGAGGTAAATTTTTTACACAGCAGACATATATTTGCATTATTCTTCTCTCTGATTGGCTCGAGCGGTTCACCTTTTTTCCCTCGCTCTTTATGGCATCTGAGAGGATGTGCATGTCCACTGACAAGTGACCCACATACACTACATTAACTCTAGTAGGGGACAGGATGTGACCACACGCATCTTAATTACCAAGCCCAGATCACTATCCCCTCCCTCTCTAAAACCCACAATTTCTCTCCTTATACATATTTCAATGTTTTCTGTCTTTTCCACCCCTCTCTCTCTTTTTCTGTTTCTCTTTCCATACTGTAGACGTTGTTATACCATGGCCCTGTTTTCCCCTCCTCTCCCCCATCTATCTATTACCAACTAGGAGCAGCGTGTTTCTCAGTGGACACCCTCTTCCATCACTTTTACTATTTTCACCACTTAGTACTGATGGCCCCTTTGTATCGCTGTTTGTAAGAGCCTCTTAGTGACTCTGCGCCTTTGTCTACATCTGGTGTGGCCATTGAATGCTAACACTATCTGAAAATTGATGTTGACTGGAGGCTGTGCAGAGAACTCTCTGAGTTGAAGGAACTCTGGTCTAACAGAATACTAACAGAACTCAAGTCTTACAGAATAGATGTGCAAGGTGCACAGGGTAGGATGTTGAGAAATTAGGTAGAGAGAGGGGATAGAAACATCTTGAGACACTGTTAAAATCATCTATTTTATTGTTTTATACTGCATTCTCTGTGTTTTTGGAGGGAGCAAAAAATAGACATGCCTTGTGACTTTTCTCAACCCTGTGTTTATGTCAGAGTTGATCAATCCAACGGGGATCTAACACCTCTTAAGCACATTATTATAAGAAATCCACCGAAGCAGAAAGGAATAGTAAAATAGGACTACAGCAGAGAAAGGTTAACCTCTGCCATCATTCACCCTGCCCAGCAAACTATTTAGCCATCTATTCCGCCCACCTTAAAGTGCATGGGAATTGACCACTTTTCTCTTGGAAGGGACAGCTCAAACTGAGTTTTATTTAGTTAGTGTGAGCCAGGAGACAAGAGAGGAAGAGGAAGAGATTGGATGGGTTAGCCATTTTACAAGCTTCCTCCTGGAATGCCTCTCTCTTTTTCACTTTCTCTCACTTTCTCTCTCTCACTTTCTCTCTCTCACTTTTTTTCTCTCTCTCTCTCTATCTCTGTTTATCTCTCTCAGTTTCTCTCTCCATGTGGGGTGAAAGGGAGGAGAATGATCTAAGAGCTAGAAAAAAAACTTACTTCCTCGGGGGAAGAGAGAAACATAATGGGCAGATATGGGACAGTGGATCCAAGTGGTTTGCCTCTTCTACCGTGTCAAGGTGTGCCTTTATACACTACCACTACTATGTGGTATTCTTTGTCTGTCGCGGTCCTTTATAATGTCAAAGTTGAATGTAGTGTAAGCCCCCCCCCCCCCCCCTCAGGCTCTTTCCAGTGGAAAATTCCCCCACTTCAGATATGAAAGACTAATGGAGCTGAATGTCTCTCAAATTCTCCTCAGGTCAGGAAATACAGTTAAAGTGATCTCCTTTTAGTGTTGCATGCTTGTAAAAGCTTTTCTACTCTACAGCTCAGCAATCTTTCTCTAGTCCGAAATGGCCGCCAGAAGTCTCACCCTTACACTTACCCTGGCCCTGGTACTCTCTCTCTCTCTGCTCTACCTTGTCCTTACTACTTAAACTGATTAATTTAGGAGGGGAGCCAGGGGGGGGGGGGGGGGCTGTAAGTCGCACACTACTGTCCAGGACAACTTCATCACTTACTCCCCCACGCCCTCCACTCTTTAATGCCACTCGTCTTGAAGGTGTCATTTTAATAAAATACCTATTAATGAGGATTGAAATTAAATGGACATGTGTGTGGCCGTGCGGCTGCGGGGAGATGTACGGCCCTCTGAAGCTGTCTTCCAGTTAGATAAATCAGTGTTAAAGATGCCTTTTAAACAGATGAGACACAGCCAGAGTAGGGTTTCCTCTGTCCTCCTTCTCCTCCTGGAGGAAGCCCTATTAGAGATTGCAGTACATTCTTAACTACACTGTAGAAATATCTGTACCTAGTTGCATATCACTGTAACTTTTTGAATGATGTGATGACAATCTTTTTATATTGGTTTGCGTTGCTTTGTGCATGTGTGTGTAATTGCATGCTGGCTAACGGTTGTGGCCGCTCAGTCTGAGGGGAAATGAGGAGCGTCAGGTCCATTAACCAGTCGTTTCCTTGAGGAAATATCCCAGCTGAGCGAATGTGTATGTGTTTTCAGCGGTCAGGATCAAACGACCCAGTCCCACACCAGGTCACATACCTTCATGATCTTTCTCCATGGAAAAAAGGTGCTGTACAAAATCAAATAGCCAGCTAGATGGTCCATGTTATTATTATCTTAAAACAATTATATGTGTTAGGGTAGTAGATATAGAAAAATGGCTCAGACTCTAGGGCGTTAAGTCATGCTACATGAATTTGTCCATTTCATGAATGCAAAGTTAATGTATAGTATTGTAGTGATTGCAGGGTGCACAGAGTTGAATATATATGATTCTGTACTTTTGGCAAACATATGTTAGTAACACTCAACACTGACATGTGAACGTGTCAGATGTATTTTCTTCTGCAGAAATGCCATTCAAATGAGCTGCGTGTTCCAACCCCCTGTAAGACAGCTTCAATTACGAGCTTCTGCCAGGTTCCTCTAGCACCTGTTTCTCTCTGACGCTCCAAATGGAAACACATCATCATGGCCACTAATTGTTGTGTTGTGTTTCTCAGCTCTTTTAATTGGTAGCAGTGTCGCTAGCGGCCGTCGCACTCTAATAAGAACCTCCTGGATGTGGCATAGTGTTGCACTCTGTTCTACCAGAGATGGCTCTTTACGTGAACCTATTTCCTCTTTCAGAGAACTGGCAAATTGTTTGTTTCTTAATGCCTCTAAACACAAAACAAACATGGGAGGCGCTACCCTGTAATTATGCTGTATGCTTCAGCACTTAAACCTATTAGCAATGGGGCCTATGGAAGGGAAGGGGCAGGGGGCAGTAGGCTTTGGTAGTGTGGTGTTAGTGGGCTTTCTGTGTCTGTGTGTCTACGTGCATGCATGCGTGGGTGTGGGTGTAATAAGAGGAGGAATTGGGATGGATTGGCACTCTTTCAGACTGTGTACTGCGTTGTTGGGGCTATTACATTGTCCCTGTGACTGCTGGTTTGTACTTGCCATTTTGATAATTGTTCATTGTTTTTATGTTTGGACTTAATTACAGACCACTTGGGTGGTAGGGCATCTCACACATTGTACTCCTGTCAAGCGCCTCTCTTTCTCCCTTTCTCTCTCTCTCTCTCTTTTCTCTCTCTCTCTTTTCTCTCTCTCTCTCTTTTCTCTCTCTCTGTCTCTGTCTCTGTCTCTCTATCTCTCTCTCTCTCTCTCTTTCTCTCTCTCTCTCTCTCTGTCTCTCTCACTCATTCCCCTTTAATTGACTTAATATTTTTTGTGAAGAAAGCTTCATATGTATTTCATTTTAAGTGCCTGCAGAATGGTCTCCATGACTTCTGTCATAGAGGAGGTGAGAGAGGAGAGAAGAGCTACAGGGCTGGAGCAGAACAGAGAGTATACGTAAGTGCAAAGAGGGAAGAGTGAAAGTCCAAAATAAGTGAGGGGAGCAAAGGAGAGGGAAGAAGACCAGAAAATAAGAGCAGTACAGTAGATGGATAGTACATCTCAGGTAGAGCACCCAGCATTGCCACCACGTCTCTGGGGAGAACAAGGGAAGGCGGGCACAGCTGAAGTGAGGTTTCTGGAGAGATATGCGGCTGGACTGTACAGGCTACTCTCTAAGGGAGCTCTACCCAAGGAGACAAGCGCTTGTGGCAGAGTACTGTAAAGAGGAAAGGCTCCCTTTCAAGTACTGGCTGAATGCTCTATCCACCTTCATTTCACCATATCGACACACCTTTGATGCGTTCAAACTGAAACTGTGTGTCATTTGTAGTGTAAAGTAGATTATAGTAGGGTGCTGGTACTGTAACCCAGCCTATGTAAGAGAAGGCTGCTCTGCTATCATCTGCCGACTGGACGTTGATCTAGATGACCAGAGGTCAAGCCCTCTTCCCTTTTTGTCGGTAAACAACCGCATCTGTCTCCTCTCGGATCCTCCTCAGACCAGAACAGACACCAGGAGTAAACACGGTCCAACCGACCTGACTCCTGTGGTGTGGTACCGGGGTCAAGCTGAATAGAGCTCCTTCTGACAGGTACTAGCACCCAGTGCTAGAGAGACCTTATAACAAAGACATTTCAGGAGCATATAGACTTTGTTTTAATAGAGCTGCTGCTCTCAAGCTCAACTCTCTAGACTATGTTGTCCTAGCATCACTTCTCCTCTTCAGCATCGTTGTTTGAGCCACCTGTTTCCTCTGTGTTTTTCTCCTGAACGCCCCCCTGCTGTGCTTCTGCTCTGTGTTTGAGAGCTGTGCGTAGCAGCAAGGCACCGCGGAGGACGATCAAGTGACAGCGTCAACGTCTCATCGCTTTGTTTAATCATCTCACAGCAGGGATCAATGCGCCTTAAAGCTGAAAGGCTGTGTCTCTACGTGTCTGTGATTTTGTGTGTGTTTGAACATCCAATGACATACTACAGGAAAATCATTTACTGCCTTTGACAATGTCTAGGTACAGGGTTGACACAGCAGGTGTAAGTGATGATGAGTTGTACTTTGAGAGTGGAAAAAAAGAAGAACACATTTGCTAAAGTAGGATGGCTGTTATTTTGGCCTCTCCATGTTGGAATGCTTTTTGGGGGCAGTAATGACACAGGATTTGGGGTGTACAGTTTGTTTACACACACCCTGCCTCCTTGACAGGGGCATGTTTGACACCCTCTCCTTGGAGAAAGTGAGGCTGGTATCTTGAGGCATGTCCTGAGCTGCTTGGTGAGGAGAGCATGGCTTTATGGATGTGAATGAGTGTGTGTACAGGGTCTGTCCCTCAACTTGCCTGAGTGGAATGGATGTGGCGGCTAGGGCTTAGGGGAGCGGAGGAGAATACCTCCCTTGTGCCTGCTGTGCCCTCCATCCATCCATATTCATTACTCTGGCTTCAGGTAGAGCTCTAAGGGCTGTCAGTCAGCCCGCTCCCCCGTGTGTGAGATCCTCATCTGGGGGGAGATTGGAGCAGGGTGAGGTTGCATCCCCTGGACTTCCAGCCTAACTCAAATAGATGTCCAGTCAATGATGTAGTACATGGTGGATTCTGCTGTTCATTTCCATACTGGATCCATGCATATACAGTATAATACATTTTCCATATTGTTTGCGTTTTGTCTATGCGTGTCACAAGCAAAGTTTTAGCGGAACACAACCGTTGCAACGTTCTCTTAGAAACAGTGGGAAAATGTGGTGTGTCTAAATCTGACGTACCACTTTGTGATGGGATTTGGGAGTGTTTATTGATTGACATGACTGACATGCTCCTTCCTTCCTCTCTGTGCAGGGTGTGCCCAAGCCTATAGCAGTGGAGCCATGTTGGGGGAGCAGGGCCGGCGTACTGACCGTCCTCTTGTGTCTGCCCAGACTGCCTTCAGGAATACCCCCACCTGGCCAGTCTGGTAAGCACCGTCTCATCTCCACTCACTGTCTATCTTCTAGACCAGGCCTTCTCCCGTTGGTTATTAAAAGGCACCCACATGCTTCAGATACCACTATTTTCCTCTCCCATTTGAGATATAAAACAAAAGAAAGAGCGAGAGAGAGAGAGAGAGAGAGAAAGATAAAAAGTTTAATTTAGAAAATCTCTCTCTGTCTCCCTACCTGCTTGGTTCAAGACCCCAAGAGTCTCTCCAGACAGATGCTAACTGAAACATGACATATTTGAGAGGTGGAGACTCTTCTCCTCCCCCAACCTCCCTTTCCCCCCTCCTCCCTCACCTATCATCTCTCTCTGTTAGATCCCAACCCCACTTCCCCTTTATCGCAACTAGAACCCAATATCTGCCAGAGTGTCTATTTCTCTACTTCTGGCAGTTCAATTTGGAAATCCGTGTACCATCTGTGTTTGGATGGACACAGATATACCTGATCTATCAACTATTAGGGGCTTTGTTTTGAGAGAGACAGAAAAGGCCATGTTATACCTGGAGGAATTAGCAGGCTGTTGGATCGATTGTTCCCTCCAATAGGTTTTTCAGCAGAGGCCAGATGAGCTCATGTTTCTCCTAAGAGGATATGTGATATTTCAGAGGTGCTAAATATGCCGCTGTGCTGTAGGTAAATGAATAGGGAGATGACCATTTGAATGGCACCCAGTGTCACAGAGATGAGCTCGGGAATGCTTTAGAACTTTTAGCACTGTCAGCAGCCATCAAAATATCGCTTTCCCTCTGTCACTCATATACGCACCCACACGTTATCTCTCTCTCTCTCCCTCTCTCACTCACTCTTCCTCTCCCTCCGCCTCTCTCTTTCTCCCTATTTCTCACGCTTTCTCACTTATTTTATTTCTCTCCTTTTCCTTTTCCCCTGAAGCCCAGGGCATTCTGAGAGCCTGCTGTCGGCTCCTCGTGTAGGTATAATACATGAGCTGAAATACGAGCAGGTGTAAAAGTGACGGCAGCAGGAAGCCTGCAAAAATTAAGCACTTTGCAAGGCATCTGGTTCTCATACTGGGAAAAGCTGCTTGCATTACATTTAGAGGAGCCTTTAAAGCCACCAGGTACTGGGCAAATAGTAGGAGCTGATAAGTGCAGCCAGTAAGTACAGGCTACAGTATTGGCTACACATGCTGGGTAAATGCATACCGTGCAGTATGTCAGATCCTGCATGATTTCACAGTTCTTTTTTGTGATAGTTGCGGGCAAAAGGCTTGATTTTGCTGCAGAAATTCTGACATTTTGGATGTCAGTTTGCAAAGATTTGTGTCCAATTTGTCAAGAAATGCTCTGATGGGTGAAGCGTTTGTTGACTTGTGTCTCGATTGAAAAATATTATGAAGTAAAAATGTGTTCATTGCTCGTTTGGTATTGTGGTGGTCGGACAGTTTTATTCGGTAATATTGTGGTGATTAAGTACTTTATATGCATATCATACATGGAACTATAGAAATAGAACTGTCACTCTGCAGTAAGTGCTGAAGCAGTGCTGTGAAACCGGGTAGAGAAAGAGAGAGATGTGGTCAGATGCCATAGGGGCATTAGAATCCCCGAGCTGTCAAGGTAAAAATCTGTCATTCTGCCCCTGAGCAAGGCAGTTAACCCACTGTTCCCCGGGCGCCGAAGAAGTGGATGCTGATTATGGCAGCCCCCCGCACCTCTCTGATTCAGAGGGTGTCAGGACCCGGTGCGAGAAACAGTCACTAATAATTGGCAGAACCCAGAAGATGAGGCAGACACAGCAGTACTAGAGATGGTGGTTTAATAAAAAAATAGATATCTTCCAAAATACAAAAGAAAATCCACAAAGTGGTAAAAACAGCAAGGGAAAAAACAAACCTCAAAAGATCAATCCAAAAATACACGAGAACAAAACCAGAGAACCTCTGGAAAATTCAACAAGAGAAAAATGTTCACAAAGGCTGGGGCTGGGTGCTAACATACAAACACTGAGCAAGGAACTGAGGAACACACACAGGGTTAAATACTAACAAGGGAATGACTTACAGGTGCAAACAATAATTAGGGCAAGAAAAAACAAAAGGTACAAAAAATGTGCAAGGGGGACATCTAGTGAACAAAACCTGAACAGTCCTGGCCAAAACCTGACAGAGGGGTTGGGTTAAATGCGGAAGACACATTTCAGTTGAATGCATTCAGTTGACTAGGTATCCCCCTTTCACTTTATGGAACACTGGGGGTGGTAACTGGAAATAGCTATTTGTCTTGACCCATCTGATGTGGGAAAACTGGTCAGGAAGAGATGCTAACACCAGTTAGTATGTGAGGGCATGTGTGTGTGTGTGTGTTTGTGTAGGTGTGTGTTTGTGCATAAGTGCGCTTCATAAATCAAATCAAAGTGAATTGGTCACGTACACAGTTTAGCAGATGTTATAGTGGATGTAGCGAAATGCTTGTGTTACTAGCTCCTAAGAATGCAGTAGAAATGTCAAGCAAGTACACAAATATCAGTAAAAAACAAGAATTTAAGGATTCTTATGTCAGAATGTCAGAATGAATCTAGTTAACAGCCCAAATAACACTGTATCAGTAATCCAAATGCAATCTATGCGTATATACACCAAAAAGATATACAAAGAATTATATGTACAGCAGTAGATACTGTATATTACAGTGAGCTATGTCAAGAATCCAGTATATATATATACAGGCGGTGTGTATAAACAGTGAAACAAAAATGCAATGTACTATATGAAAAATATATACTAGATATATATGTATATGTATGTATATATATATATATATATATATATATATATATATACTATATGAAAAAAATGCGATGAGCTGTATGAAGAATACGGTATATAAAAAAGATTCCGGTATATACAGTCATTTAGTATATAATTAAGAATCCAGTACATTAATACGCAGTGTGTATAAACATTGTAACAAAAATGCAATGTACAGTAGTAGATACAGTATATTAGAATAAGCTATATGAAGAATACTATATATGAATACACAGTGTGAAAGACAGTATAAAATTAACGGTCCAGTGTTTAATGTCTCTATATACACTGAGTGTACAAAACAGGAACACCTGAACATGTGAAAGCTATTGATGTTACATGTTAAATCCACTTCAATCAGTATAGTTGAAGGGGATGATCAGGTTAAAGAAGGCTTTTTAAGCCTTGAGACAATTGAGACATGGATTGTGTGTGTGTGTGTGTGCCATTCAGAGGGTGAGTGGGGAAACAAAAGATTCAGGTGCCTTTGAACGGGGTATGGTTGTAGGTGCCAGGTGCATTGGTTTGTGTTAAGAACTGCAAAGCTGCTGGGTTTTTCACACTCAACATTTTCCCGTATGTATCAAGAATGGTCCATCACCCAAAGGACATCCAGCCAACTTAGCACAACTGTGGGAAGCATTGGAGTCAACATGGGCCAGCATCCCTATGGAATGCTTTCGACACCTTGTAGAGTCCATGCCCTGACGAATTGAGGCGGTTCTGAGGGCAAACGGGAAAGTGCAACTCAATATTAGAAAACTGTTCCTAATGTTTTGTACACTCAGTGTATATGGGACATCAGCGTTGGCTGTGTGTGCGTATGTTTGTGAGTATGGGCGTATGTGAGTGTATATCTGAGTACGGAGTCTGTGTGTTTGTCTGTATGAGTGAGTCCTTTGTCTGTTACTTATTACAGGAGTACTACTTACTACTCTCACTTACTACAGGAAATGGTGTGATGGCTGTTCAACAGTCTGATGGCCTGGAGGTAGAAGCTATTTTTAAATCTTTCGGTCCTGGCTGTGATGCAGAATAGTATCGACGTATACACTGACTCGGTGACTGGGTTCATCAGTAAGTCCACAGAGGATGTTGTTGCCACTGTGACGATTAGAATTTATCCAAACCAAAAATCGTGGCTAGATGGCAGCAATCAAGCAAAACTGAAAGCGCAAACCACTGCATTTAACCATGGCAAGGTGACTGGGAATATGGACGTGTACAAACAGACCAGCTATGACCTCCGTAAGGCAATCAAAGAGGCAAAATGACAGTACTGGAACAAAGTGGAGTCGCAACTCTTACCCGTGTACATGAATGAACGCTTCTCCCTCTGTCATGGATGCCAGGGTTGCCCTTAGTTTGAAGATGTAATCTGGAAACAGGTGTTTTATACAACAGCCTTCTTTCTTAGTTCTCTTTTTTGGACTCTCCAAATTTGGCAATCATCTCTCTGCTTCCACCGGGCATTCCACTTATTTCAAAACTCGGTAAACTTCTTCCATGACAACGACACCGTTTCTTCCCCACCATTGTCATCAGGAGACTCTACAATGACTGGTTTGATAAATGTTTTGACCTAAATCAGGGATTTCCTCATTGTCTGATTCAAAGGTTGCAAGATCGAATCCCTGAGCTGACAAGGTAAAAATGAGTTGTTCTGCGCCTGAACTAGGCAGTTAACCCACTGTTCATAGGCTGTCATTGAAAATAAGAATTTGTTCTTAACTGACTTGCCTAGTTAAATAAAGGAAAAATGAATTCATTTTCAGTCAGCATGGCACAATCATCCTCTAGAAAGTAGTCCATCACCATGTTTTCCCACTGAGCTTTGTCGATAGCGCTATTAACTTCAAGGCAGCAATGTTGAGAGCGGTGTCAACACTTTTTGTCACTCCCTGATCTGTTTCACGTCCTTGTGATTGTCTCTACTCGTCCATCTTCCCCATTATCCCCTGTGTATTTATACCTGTGTTCTGTCTGTTGCCAATTTGTCAAGTCAACCAGCGTTTTGTCTCAACTCCTGCTTTTCCCCAGTCTCTATTTTTCTCGCCCTCCTGGTTTTGACCCTTGCCTGTCCCAACTTTGAGCCCGCCTGCCTGCCGTCCTGTACCTTTGCCCCTACTCTGGATTACCGACCTCTACCTGACCCTGTTCCTGCCTGTCGTCCTGTACCTTTGCCCCACCACTCTTGATTATTGACCCCTGCCTGCCCAACCTGTCACTTGCTAGACAGGCTTATCCACACGTACTTAGCAGCTCATGTTATAGACAGAAGCATGCTACATGGCAGACCAATCCAAACTCATGTTCAACCCATCCATTATCCTAGCCAATCATGGCTAGCCGGAAGGTTCCTATATTTGCCATGGCTAAACCAACTAGTCTCAATATTTAACCATTTTATTCATATTTACAGATGGCATACAATTATGTTATTGAGGCACATGAAAGTTCACATGTTCCAGAAGGCATTTCTGCCCAAAAACATATTTTGATAAAAAAATAAAAAAAATAATCAAATGCCTCTCCTGTGAAGTAGTGACGTGCGACATACACCTAGTTTCTTGAAACGGGTCACAAATGGTCCCTTCACACAGACAGTGTAGTGAAGAAAGTGCAACAGCGCCTCTTCAACCTCAGGAGGCTAAAGAATTTCAGCTTGGCACCTAACACCCTCACAAACTTCTACAAATGCACCATTGAGAGAACCCTGTCAGGCTGTATCGCCGCCTGGTACGGCAATGCACTGTCTGCAACCGCAGGGCTCTCCAGAGGGTTGTGCGGTCATTCCAATGCTTCATCGGGGGCACACTGCCTGCCCTCTAGGACATCTACAGCACCCGGTGTCAGAGGAAGGCCAAGAAGATGATCAAGGACCTGAGCCGCTCGAGCCACAGCCTGTTCACCCAGCTAGCATCTAGAAGTGGGAGACAGTACGGGTGCATCAAACCTGGGACCGAGAGACTGATAAACAGCTTCTATCTCAAAGCCATCAGACTGTTAAACAGTCACCACTAGCCTGACCCAGTACCTGCCCTGAACATTAGTCACTGTTACTAGCCCGGCTACCAACCGGTACTCTACCCTGCACCTTAGAAAGTGCTTTGCCATATGTACATAGGGTCATTGAACACTAGTCACTTTAATAATGTTTGCATACTGTTTTACTCACTTTCTATGTATATACTGTATTCTAGTCATGGCTCATCAGTATTTATATTCATATACTGTCTATACAAATCATTAAATACAGTGCATTCGGAAAGTATTCAGACCCCTTGACTTTTTCCACATTTTGCCTTATTCTAAAATTGATGAAATAATTTCCCCCCCTCATTAATCTACACACAATACCCCATAATAACAAAGCAAAACAGATTTTAGAAATTTTTGCAAATGTAAAAAAATTATAATAATAACTTATTTACATATGTAGTTAGACCCTCTGCAATGAAACTCGACATTAAGCTCAGGTGATTCATGTTTCCATTGATCATCCTTGAGATGTTTCTACAACTTGTTTGGAGTCCACCTGTGGTAAAATCAATTGCATGGACATGATTTGGAAAGGCACACACCTGTCTATATAAGGTCCCACAGTTGACAGTGTATGTCAGAGTAAAATCCAAGCCAGAAGGTTGAAGGAATTGTACGTACTGCTCCGAGACAGGATTGTGTCAAGGCAAAGATCTGGGTAAGGGTACCAACAATTTCTGTAGCATTGAAGGTCCCCAAGTACACAGTGGCCTCCATCATTCTTAAATGGAAGACGTTTGGAACCACCAAGACTCTTCCTAGAGCTGGCTGCCCGGCCAAACTGAGCAATCGGGGGAGAAGGGCCTTGGTCAGGGAGGTGACCAAGAGCCCGATGGTCACTCTTACAGAGCCCCAGAGTTTCTCTGTGGAGATGGGAGAACCTTCCAGAAGAACAACCATCTCTGCAGCACTCAACCAATCAGGCCTTTATGGTCTGCTCCTCAGTAAAAGGCACATGGAGTTTACTTGAGGTTTGCCAAAAGGCACCTAAAGGACTCTCAGACCATGAGAAACCAGATTCTCTGGTATGATGAAACCAAGAATGAACTCTTTGGCCTGAATGCCAAGCATCACATCTGGAGGAAACCTGGCACCGCTCATCACCTAGCCAATACCATCCCTACTGTGAAGCATGGTGGTGGCAGCCTCATGCTGTGGGGATGGTTTTCAGCGGCAGGGACTGGGAGACTAGTCAGGATCGAGGAAAAGGTGAATGGAACAAAGTACAGAGCTCAGGACCTCAGACTGGGGCGAAGTTTCACCTTCCAACAGGACAACGACCCTAAGCACATAGCCAAGAGAATGCAGGAGTGGCTTCGGGACAAGTCTCTGAATGTCCTTCAGTGGCCCAGCCAGAGCCTGGACTTGAACCCGATCAAACATCTCTGGAGAGACCTGAAAATAGCTGTGCAGCGATGCTCCCCATCCAACCTGACAGAGCTTGAGAGGATCTACAGAGAAGAATGGGAGAAACTCCCTAAATACAGGTGTGCCAAGCTTGAAGCATCATACCCAAAAAGACTCAAGGCTGTAGTCACTGCCAAAGGTGCTTCAACAAAGTACTGAGCAAAGGGTCTGAATACTTGTGTAAATGTGATATTTCAGTTTAATTCCAAATTTTTTTGGAAACATTTCTAAAAACCTGTTTTTGCTTTGTCGTTATGGGGTATTTTGTGTAGATTGATGAGGGGGAAAAAACTGTAATGTGGAAAGAATCAAGGGGTCTGAATACTTTCCGAATGCACTGTATATTTTTATATTACAGATTCGGACATTTCTCATGCTGATATTTCTCCATTTCTTTCTTTTTAGTTCTTGGAGGATGTGTGTGTTGTTTTGTATTGCTAGTTATTATTACTGCACTGTTAGAGCTAGCATTTCACTGCACCTGCAATAATGTTTGTGTACCCGACCAATAAACTTTGATTTGATTTGCACCTGTACTGTGTCTTTCTGCTAGATGGTAGCAGAGTGAACCGACCATGACTCAGGTGGCTGAGGTCATTGCTGATCGTCTTGGCCTTCCTTTGACACTGAGTGCTGTAAGTGTCCTGGAGCGCAGGCAGCGTGCCCCCGGTGATGCGTTGAGCTGATCGCTCATTCGGCTGAGGGCGGTGCAGCTGCCGTACCTGGCGGTGATGCAGCCCGACAGAATGCTCTCAATTGTGCATCTATAGAAGTTCGTGAGGGTCTTTGGGGCCATGCCAAATTTCTTCAGCCGCCTGAGGATGTAGAGGCGCTGTTGCGCCTTCACAGCGGTGTCGGTGTGGTGTGACCATTTTATTAGCATTTCACTGCACCCGCTATAACGTCTGCTAAACTGTATACGCGACCAATAAACTTTGATTTTGATTTGATCAACTTTGATTTGAGAACCTGAATTCAAATATTTGAAGGAAAGTGACAGCCTCCCTCCTCACTACATTTGTGGTGGTTCAACTCTATAGCAGGGTTAGCATTAGCTTTCAGAAATCTGCCTTTACAAAACGAAGACCATCAAAAAATCGGTTTTAAAACATTTCACCTGGGTTTTATATTGAAAGTCTGTGTTTTTTTTGCTTCAATAGAGTGATAAGGGGCATGCAACTATAGTTTTTCTTCACACAAAATACATTAGTGCAACATATTCATCAGGAAATCATTTTCATCAGATGACAACAGTTGGCTGCAGCCACACATGTCAATCAGCTTACAATGAAAAAGCAAGGTATTTTTGCAAAAACAATGCATGACCATCATATTTCTAAGGCATATCATAGAAATAAGGTAGCCAGCTATATTTCCTAATGTTTTGCTTGAAGTTAATCTTTCAATTTAACTTGCTGCTGGAAAGAAACTACACCTGAGGAAAGTACACGGAGAAAAGAAGTCTGCACGTCAGTCAGAGCGCTCTCTGGTGATCCAATGACTAGAGCAAAAATATTTCATAGAAGTGGAGAAGTGCAACTGAAGCACAAAATTAGTCCTTTTACATTCATGATCTGGTGCGAACCCTGACTGAACCGAGCAGAATTTACAATAAGAATAATTTTTAATCTGCGTTTACAAAACGCAGTAAGTCATTTTTTCTGGGTTTTATCTTTCCTTTTCTGCGTGAAAAACTCAGAATCCTGCGTTATCGCGACACCGGCGCCATATTAATCCGCCTCTTAGGATGCTGCCGGTTTCTCCGATTTTGGGATTAAAGTGCCTGGATGTTGCGAGCCTGGGGTTTGTATGCTGGGTAGAGCAGTGCACAGTCCTGTCTGGTACAGAGCTCAAACACATTGTTCTGTAATGCTGAGATCAGCAGAGCTGAGGCTCCCAGGATAGCACAGGTGGATAAAGGGCTCATCTTCATAGGAAAAGTTACTCAGAGGAGTTCCATACCAACCATATCCATACATAACACCGTGGAGGAAATGTCACATTTCAACTCCATCCTCTACAAGTAGTAGAAGTTGTATTAATTGTTGTCTGGTATAGACAATCTGCCTGCACATACACACACATTCCCACAAACATGCCGAACGCACACATGTACGCACACACACACATACACTCCTCTCCACAGACATGTCTGTGTGTAGAGATTACAAGCTGGTGAAGCAGTCAACTTCTCTAAGCCCCCTGTGTGTCACTGGCTTTACAGTGCTCTGCCGAGGAGACCAGAAGAAGCACCAAATCCCTCCACTCTGGAGTCTATCATTGCCCATCTCCCAACACAAACACACTACTAAATCTGTCTAAGTCAGGGGAGCGGTGGATCTAACCAAGCCTAATGTATTCCTTCAATCCAATAGTTGTGTGAGGGGCTATTGTATTAATCTGTTTACTCTACTGCCAACCTACTGGGACTAGCTGCTTAGTGAGGAACTTCCCCTGAATGTAGGGAAGTTGGTTTCAACATTCTAAAATGTCTGAGAAAGGGTGTGTACTTTTAAAAGTCAGGCTTCCCAGACAGACTTACTATACAGCTGGAGCTAGATTGGCACCTGGATAAAATATCCAAAAGACACAGACATCCTCCTATTTGCTGAAGGGACAAAGACAGACAGACAAACAGATGGATGGACGTCTATATAGCAGCCACCTCCTACTCTAGTCTTACTACCTCATCTTTCACATGTCTTAATTCTTTACCTGCTCCTCTTTCCATCATCAGTCTTCTCTACCTTCTCCCTCATTGTTGGGATTCCCCTAGAGGATGAGAACTATGTCAGGACAGGGAAGAAAACCATCTCCCTGCCAGATACCAGCATGTTCTTAGGAGTTTAAACATAGTCTCCATACAAACACAGCAATCCTATTCTCATCAACAATAATCTGCCTATTCAGGAGGAGAGGTGGACCTGCCATGACAGAGAGAGTAATAGAGAGAGAGAGAAGGACATATGGAGAGGGAGAGAGGGAGATAAATAGAGAAGGAGAGATCTGTTGAGTGAGTGCGGTCCGAGGTAAGAGTCTCTGGTGGTGCCCTCGTTGCCCAGCGACTTGCATTTAGCCAAGGTGCATGTAAAGATAGTCGCTAGTGAAAGTCTACACACCCATTGCACAGTCTTCACATTTTGCTGCCTTAAAATGTAATCTGCCAAACCTACAGATCTACACAACCTACTCCACATTTTCAGTGAAAGAAAAAGTATAGAACATTTTCTAAATGAATAACAAAAAAAATTAGGATGTGTTGATTGCATATGTCTTCACACCCCAGAGTTAATACTCGCTGGAAGCACCTTTGGCAGCAATTACAGCTGAGACTCATTTTGTATAAGATTCTACCAACCTTGCACAACTCTTAGGGCAACATTGTTATTGTCAAAATTGTTTAAATGTGCACTATGCAGAAATGGCTCTGCCATTTCCTGGTTACAAAAATTCTAATAGTTTGCCTAATTTCAGTTTATGTGGAAAAAGAAGCAAGTATAATTTAGAGAATCATTGTATCATCTAAACTCCTGTGAAATATATTTTCCATAACACAAAATATTGTATTGTTAGCTCTTTGAAGCTGGTGTACAAAACCGAAAGTAAAAGACGCAAAAATGAAACTTAAAAATGGGAAGCAAAGAAATAGCGCACATAGAACAGATTTATTGATAGACTCCACTTCTTAGACTTGCTTTCATTAAGAATGACAGATCTATAACTCATATTTCTATGTGAATTCACCCAAAAAGTTACATATTGCAGCTTTAAGCTCATTAAATCAAATCAAATCATATATGATCATGACTGCGACTGGATCATTCAGGAACACACCACCTCTTGGAAAGCCATTCTGGGGTGTCTTTGGTATTTAAGTTTGTGTAATTGTCCTGCTGAATAATAAAACACATTGTATTCTTTCAGAAGACGGTGGGTGTTCCTCTAACTTTTTACCTGGGCTTTTCTCCTTTCATCCTTTTTAATCCTGACTAACTCCCCAGTTCCAGCCAGTGACAACCCATTACCAACCTACTATCACAAATGATCGTGACATAGGCACTAATTACTTATGCAAAATTTGTGACACACACAAAAAAACAAAAAAATTCTTGTCCAGTACATGATTTGATATACTGTGCATTTCAATCACCGATGAAGGCAGTAGGTTACTTAAGACAGAAACGATACTGGGGAGGTTGGTTGGGGAGGACGGGTGGGCGTATAACGCGGAGGTCTAGCAACCCAAACGCGTGTTCGAATCACATGATGGACAACTTTAGCATTTTAACTAATATGCAACTTTACAACTACGTACTACTTTTTTAGCTACTTAGCTAGCATGTTAGCTAACCTTAACCATTTAAATACCCTTACCCCAACCTTAACCCTTATTCCTAACCTTAACCCCTAGCCTAGCTAATGTGAGCTACAACACATTTTAATTCTTTATGAAGAAAATGTTCTACTTGACACAAATGCGTTAGGAAGAAAATTGTGTGGTAGACATGAACATTGTGTATTCAACACAATGCGTTATGAAGAAAATCGTGTGGTGGACATGAGAAAATTTACTTTTTTGTGTGCCTGTCACAAATTTCAAATAAGTAATGTGTCTATTTCACAATAATCTGTGATAGTGTGTTACAATTACATGACGGTGCCACCTGACAATACCTGAAAATACAGAGGGTCACCAACATTGATTTCTACTCCACATTACTGGTCTGTATGACAACGTGAAAAGAAAGCCTGTGTTATAAAATCCACTCCAAATCATCCATTCTTTTTTCAACAAGGCCATTAAGTAATACTGCAAGACAACACAGCAAAGAAATTAACTTTTTTTTGCCTAAATTAAAACTGCAAGTTTGAGTCAAATTCAATACAACACAGAGTGAAACCCTCTGTATTTTCAAGTATTGTGGTGGCAGCATCATGTTATGGGTATGCTTGTCATCGGCAGGGACAGGGGAATTTGTCAGGATCAAAAAACCCACAGTCTTCTGTAAATCTTACCCTGGGATATATGTAGTTAATTTGTCATAGGGACAATTGCACACATGTTACTGACAAAGACACACCAGAATGGCTTTCCAAGAGTTGTGAATGTTCCTGAGCGGTCCAGTCTCAGTCCTGACTTACATTTTTTACGGGTTGAATATTGCTGCCCATAAATGATTCCCAATCACATTAACTGAGCTTGAGCAATTTTGACAAAAACAATGGATATACAGTATGTTGCCCTAAGAGTTGTGCAAAGTTGGTAGAATCTTATACAAAATGATTCACAGCTGTAATGGCTCCCAAAGGTGCTTCCACCAAGTATTAACTCTGGGGTGTGAAGACATACACAATCAAGAAATTTTTGTTATTTTTATTTTTTATTAATTAGAAAAATGTTCTGTGTAGATCTGTAGTCGAAAAAACCTAATGTAATCCCTTTTTAGATTTAATTTTAAGGCAATAGAATTTAAAGACTATGCAAGGGGTGTGTAAACTTTCACTAGGCACTGTAAGTCTCCCAGTCTCAGTTCAATGTGGCATTGGTTTATAATTCTCTTGAAGTTTCCCAAGCAAGCGATGGAAAATGGAGGAAAAACACAATCAGGGTCCCTGTTATCTCTCCTTTTCTGCTCTCCTGACCATCTCTCTATCTCTCTCTCCGCCGAGCTGCCACCATGACGCCCCGTTTCCCATCACAGCCTCGTGGTCCGGTGGTCTTGGCTTTTTCTAAGCTCGTTAAACTAACATGCACTGCTGAGTGTGTCGAGGAAAGATAACGCGTACAAAATAAAGATATGATTGCTCTTTTTTTCTTAATCTTTTTTCTTAATCCCTTTTCCTTTTATTTTGCCATTATTGGGAATGTAAGGGTATGCTAGTGTAAGGTGTTCTGTTTCCAGGCATAGTGTCTATTCACATCCAGACTCAGGGCTTTCTCTCTCTGACCCACAGTGCAGGCTGGGCTGGACTACAGTGTTGTCCAGTTATTCTGAGGGTATCAGAGACGTCATCTTGTCTCCTACTGTTCCCCCTGCGCAGTTGTGAGTTGAGAGCTTGTTGACAGTGATATGAGAACCAAGTGGGAAGCAGAGGTTATTAACCCAGAGTGGATCCTCTTATGTGACTCTTTCATTCACTCCTAGTCTCAAATAATATCTGTCCTACCAGTTTGGGTGATGAGGATTTAAAAGACTGTTAATAAGTATGTATTTAACAGATTTAGAAACAGAGTATGCATTCAATTCAGTTACAATAGGAACTGACTTTGAGATGAGGCTTGCACATCTGGTCAACATTGTCAACCACATTGTCAGGTGAAAATACACTACATACGAAAGTATGTGGACACCCCTTCAAATTAGTAGATTCGGCAATTTCAGCCACACCCGTTTCTGACAGGTGTATAAAATCGAGCACACAGCCATGCAATCTCCATAGACAAGCATTGGCAGTAGAATGGCCTTACTGAAGAGTTCAGTGACGTTCAATATGGCAACATTATAGGATTCCAACAAGTCAGTTTGTCAAATTTCTGCCCTGCTAGAGCTGCCCCGGTCAACTGTAAGTGCTGTTATTGTGAAGTGGAAATGTCTAGGAGCAACAACAGCCCAGCCGCAAAGTGGAAGGCCACACAAGCTCACAGAACCGGACCGCCGAGTGCTGAAGCGCGTAGCGCTTGCAACACTCACTACCGGGTTCCAAAGTGCTTCTAGAAGCAATGTCAGCACAATAACTGAATCTGGGTTTGGCAGATGCCAGGAGAACGCCACCTGCCCCAATACATGGTGCCAACTGTAAAGTTAAGTGGAGGAGGGATAATGGTCTGGGGCTGTTTTTCATAGTTCAGGCTAGGCCCCTTAGTTCCAGTGAAGGGAAATCTTGACGCTACAGCATACATTGACATTCTAGATGATTCTGTGCGTCCAACTTTGTGGCAACAGTTTGGGGAAGGCCCTGTTTCAGAATGACAATGCCCCCGTGCACAAAGCGAGGTCCATAGAGGTCCAAGATCAGTGGCCTGCACAGGGCCCTGACCTCAACCCCATTGAACACTTTTGGGATGAATTGGAATGCAGACTGCGAGCAAGGCCTAATCATCCAACATCAGTGCCCGACCTCACTAATGCTCTTGTGGTTGAATGGAAGCAAGTCCCTGCAGCAATGTTCCAACATCTAGTGGAAAGCCTTCCCAGAACAGTGGAGGCTGTTATAGCAGCAAAGGTGGGACCAACTCCATATGAATGCCCGTGATTTTGGAATGAGATGTTTGACAAGCAGATGTCCAAATACTTTTAGTCATGTAGTGTATCAAACTAGGACAAGGTTTTTACAAGGATTCTCACTCTTAATGACGCTATTTGAATAATGGGGAACCAACAGTAGCTCATGGAGAAATCCTGCCTGGTCAGCAGAAATACTAAAAGCTAAACTTGAAAGTCAAGCAGCTGTAATCTGTGTTAGAAAGTGATAACTGTAACTCTACTCCTTTATTGTCATGCAGATGGCACTAATTCTATTATATTTACAAGCTGTCATCAGATTAATGTGCCTGTTCTTCTTATTTAGTTTTAGTTTTATTTAACCTTTATAAAAATCAACAAATTCAAGAAAGACCTGGCATTTGTACTGTATTTTTCTTCACTGAAACCCTCGTCAGATCTTAGTATCATAGTATAATGTCCCATTCCTGTTTGATTGAAAATGATATGTATTTGTGGTTCCTAGTGCTAGAAAGGCCCTTCCTGTTCCAAACCACTTTGTTCATCAGGGTTAGTGATCCAGCATCCTCACCTGACAAAACAATTCCCTTAGTAGGTTGCATTAGCAGGGAGCGCCCTTCACCTCCGCTCACCTGTATCCTGATTTGATTATATTATTATTATTTTCCAATTAATTTGATTTGAGATGCATATCTCTGGTTATCCAGAAGGCATTGGCTTTAATTAGCAATCATGAAAAATAAGCTATTTGGTTATAAGCCAGCATTTCCCAAACTCGGCCTGGGGATCCCAAGGGGGGCATGTTTTGGTTTTAGCCCTATCACTACACAGCTGATTCAAATAGCCAAACCTTGATGATTAGTAGATTATTTGAATCAGCTGTGTAGTGCTATGGCAAAAACCAAAACATGCACCCAGGGTGGGACCCAGGACCGAGTTTGGGAACCGCTGTTGTAAGCTTTCACCTTTGGTTGAGTCACCAAATTGGCATCTATAACGATAACTTTTTCATTAAATGTTTTTAGTTTTCTTTGAAAAGCTTTAATTTAGAGTAAAAAAAGTGTTACTTTCAAGTGTGGAAAGTTTGTCTTTCAGGAGTTACATGTGGTGGTTTCTATCCAATAGTAGTGATGGCTTTGGATGTCAAGGTCAGACATATTAGCTGAAGTGTTACGTGTAGTGATTGCTATAGAAAAAGTGTCAGGTAACGGTGTTGAAAAGGAGCTGGTTGTGATTTGGAGTGAAAGGGCTGACAGGTAATCTAGTCTGGCTCCACTGACCAGACACGTCAGGCTGTAGACTAAAAGTGTCAGCCCAGGCGCTTTTCTCTCCTCCACTCCCACTTTGTCCCTCTCTCTATACCTCTCTAACTCAGACATCTTGTTCTGTAATCAGTGCTGAGGGTTGGCCTCCTGTCCGTGGCGGCGGGAAAGAGCACTGAGGCGATTGTTGCCATGCCTACCTAAGGCGCACTGTGGCTTGACCACACACATGCATAGGCACACTGCGCGCACTCACACACACATCATTGTAAGTAAGCATTTCACTGTAAAGTCTACACCTGTTGTATTCGGCGCATGTGACAAATATAAAATTTGATTTGATTACACATCAGCTTTCCCTCTGCAAAAACCCAGGAATCACTGGTGTGTGAAACGCTTAAACATGTAGAGTTTTTCCTTGTTTTTCTCTTTAGTTTTTTGGGCTGCATACAAGGAGATTTACTTCCTGTCCTAATGAGTATACTAGTCAAGCCTACCGCTGTACAGAGGGCAACCCATACTGAAAATCCATATTAACTACAGTAAGCATCTGGTGTCATTGTGTTCTCCACTTTTGTTTTGCATTGTGGAGAAAATAGCAGACCATCAGATTGTTGTTTTGAGAAAAAGAACAGCCCAT
The DNA here is from genome assembly GCF_045679555.1 of Salvelinus alpinus. Taxonomy (NCBI): domain Eukaryota; kingdom Metazoa; phylum Chordata; class Actinopteri; order Salmoniformes; family Salmonidae; genus Salvelinus; species Salvelinus alpinus. The sequence goes on along the minus strand of NC_092088.1, from coordinate 56,657,252 downwards.
AGCAGCCTAGAGAGGTATAGAGCTATGCTTCAGTGACATGTAGTCCCTCGTCTCCTGCTGAACTCTGATATGCGAGGGCTTGGGCAAGAGTTGGGGAAGCGTTTCTGGGAGTTGGGAATGGGTTTAAGTGGGCGGGAGGCAGTGAGCTAATTACTGTCTGCTGTGTTTTACTTTGCCACACTGCTGAGTGTCTTCTTTGAAGCTCACCTCCCTTCTTCTGTCTCTCTCCCTCCTCCCTTTCCCTTTCTCCCTCCCCCATGTGTTTCTCCCTGTAGGCATTGCCATCGCCAGTGCCCTGATTGACACCTCGCAGCAGAAACCTGGAGACTTCAAAGATAAGTACCATGGCCTGAAGAACCGCAAACTGCACGCAGTAACACATCAGGGAACCTGTGTTTGAACCGCCTGACCAAAAGGGGAGCCTGAATGCACCTGAAAGGACCGCGAACGCTTCTGTTTTATGACGAGTTCTTGCTCTATTTTTATCAGTCTCTCAACAACACGGCGTGCTGAAGTGAACCTGGTGATAACAGAATCCCTTTATTGAGACGTTGAGTGTCAGCAAGCAAAGTGTGCCTCATCTCCACGCCCTGTAATGTTTTTTTTTCCAGAGTGACTTGTCTGCTCTCTGGTTGGATCTCTGCCCAGCCCAGCTGGAGGGTTCTGGACGTCCCATTGGCTCTCTGCCAGGAAGTTTGTAGTCTGCACTTCCTCCCTGTGAACACATCTCCTTAAGAGTTCAGGAAGAGTCGCCACTGGAAGTTTGAATGTCATGTGACGTGAATCTGAAAGAACAATGCCAAGGGCCTCTTGCTGGTGAGATGTGTGCTCATTTTGATACAAAGATAAAAGCTCCTTTATGTTTTATTTTAATGTATGTTCTGCCCAAGTTCAATCCAGGCTAAATGAACAGAGCAGCGTATGGGTCTAGATAGAATAGCTTGTGACTTGACTATATGGTTGCCTCACTCTGAGGTAAGGTATCCTGTGCTGAGGATTCCTCCCAGGACTTAGCCTACCAGCAGTACAGCATGTCATGGCCTAATGAAGAAGTCGGATGCAAAGAACAGCGGGAAAAAAGGAAGAAAACTGGTATATCAGTATTGAAACATGCCTGTGTTTGTTATGTTTAACTTCATTGTCAAAGAGCAATGGCATAACATTTAGAATGGCATTTAAATGCATGTCCTCTCCATGTTTCATATACAGTCAGGTCCAAAATTATTAGCACCCTTGATAAAGATGAGCAAAAAATACTGTATAAAATCAATAATACATAATACTGCGCTATATTGTATGTATATAAAAAAAAAAGGAGCATTATATGATTTTATACTAATACAAATGCTCAGAGAAAGAGTTTAAGTAATGAAAAACATTCTCAAAAAGATAGGGTCAAAATTATTGGCACCCCTGTTTTGAATACCTTTAAATACCTATTATAATAATAATCAAAATAATGTATGCCAAAGTTACTTACAGTCGTGTGTGCATACATTTTCATATGGGTAGTCCCAGCGGGAAAACACACAATACTTCACCTTGCAAGGATAATATGAGATGAACACATTGGGAGGGATCTTAGACCATTCCTCCATACAGAATCTTTCCAGATCCTTATGGGCTGCCCTTTTCAATTCAAACCACAGGTGTTCGACCACAGATTTCCTGAGACAAATGACCATTGCAAAATGTTAATTTTGTGGTCAATTAACCATTTCTTTGTGGAATTTGATGTGTACTTCGGGTTATTGTCTTGCTGGAAGACCCACTTCGAGCCAAGTTTCAGCCTCATGTCAGAGGCAACCAGGTTTTTGGCTAAAATGTCCTGGTACTGGGTAAAGTTTATTATGCCATACTTAACAAGGGCCCGAGGACCAGTGGAAGCAAAATAGCCCCATAACATCAAAAATCCACATTATTTTACAGTGGGTATGGGGTTATTTTCTGCGTATGCATCCTTCTTTCAACGCCAAATCTACCACAGCTCTATTTTTTCATATTTTTCATATATATATATATTACTTGTTAAACTAAATCTCTTTGTCTGAGCAATTGTATTAGTGTAAAATAATAGAAGTAAAAACATTTTTTTGCATAAAATATAGCTCAGTATTTGTATTTTCTGCTCATCTTTATCAAGGGTGCCAATAATTTTGGACCTGACTGTATGTGAAGATGTTTCAACATATTTCTCAGTATCTGTCAACACATATACTTTATACATATCAAGACTCCTTGATTTATTTAAGTATAGATTTAGAATATAAAATAATACTTTAATTGCTACTCCTTTTTTATTTTGCCATATTTTATTGTGATTGTGTATGATTGTGTTTCTAAGGGAATGACAAGGGCATACAGTTAGAAAAGGCAACTCCTAACAAATTGTACTTAGCTCTGTTTTCTTGTACAGTATGTTAATAAGACAAAAACCAAATGATTAATTTAACCTCAATATCCAGGTCGATTAATTTGTGTTACACACTAACTCAGCTTGGATCCTGCAACTCTATTCAGCCTATACCATTCTTAGTTCCAAAATGTTACATATGTTTCCTTTCCTACTCTCTACCTGGGATTTCTTCAAGGAAGGGAGGAAGGAAGCATGCATGCATATTTTTGGCATTTGGGCTGTTTGTTTTCTCTGTATGACTTTGAAGTTTGTCGTGTTTACACTTTTATCCGAAGCATCCTATGTTCTGTGTCACGCTTTGTCTTGTAAATCATTGTAAACAAACCCTAATAAATTATCACACTTAAATGTACATAAGAAATGTAGAAATGTGATAAATCTGATGTTTTCCGGTCAGGTGAACTACATGAAATGTATTTTACACAGATCTGTTGAAATTTGTATGAATGAAGAGCAGCTCACCTCATTATTTTGTTCATTATGGGCATATTATGTAAAGTTACAATTAAACATTTTGATGCTTCTTAATACTGTGATTAAAACATGTCTCCTTTGTATTTTTTTGCCTCTCAATTCTCAAGCTTTATTGATTTTATGCACCAGATGTCAATTTGATTGACTTACAAGCAGAGAGTACTTAAAGATACTGACATCGGACACCTTGAAAGATCCGCCAAAAGGATGTCTTGGTTTGATCGTTCAGATATAGAATGTGTGGTGATTTTGATATGTAATGTGTCTTATGCGACTTATTACACTTTCAAGACTAGGGGCTCTATTCAATCTGTATAGCTTAAGTGTTGCATATTGCGCAATAGAAATGTAAAGGTAATTTAAGATTGAGCCGACATACAGTGCCTTTGGAAAGTATTCAGGCCCCTTTACTTTTTTCACATTGTTAGGTTACAGCGTTTATTCTAAAATGGATTAAATCGTTTTTTTCTCTCATCAATCTACACACACTACTCCATAATGACAAAGCAAAATCAGGTTTTTAGAATTTTTTGTTAATAACAAAAATAACAAAAACAAGACCTGAAATATTGACATTTACATAAGTATTCAGACCCTTTACTCAGTACTTTGTTGAAGCTCTAGATCCTCTCAAGCTCTGTCAGCTTGAATGTGGAGTGTTGCTGCACAGCTACTTTTAGGTCTCTTCAGAGATGTTCGATCAGGTTCAAGTCCAAGCTCTGGCTTGGCCACTCAAGGACATTCAGAGACTTGTCCCGAAACCACTCCTGCGTTGTCTTGGCTGTGTGCTTAGGGTCGTTGTCCTGTTGGAACCTTCGCCCCAGTCTGAGGTCCTGAGTGCTCAGGAGCAGGTTTTCATTAAGGATCTCTCTGTACTTTTCTCCATTCATCTTTTCCTCGATCCTGACTAGTCTCCCAGTCCCTGCCGCTGAAAAACATCGTCCCAGCATGATGCTGCCACCACCATGCTTCACCGTAGGGATGGTACCAGGTTTCTTCCAGACGTGATGCTTGGCATTCAGGCTAAAGAGTTCAATCTTGGTTTCATCAGACCAGAGATTCTTGTTTCTCATGGTCTGAGAGTCTTTAGGTGCCTTTTGGCAAACTCCAAGTGTGCTGTCATGTGCCTTTTAATGAGGAGTGGCTTCTGTCTGGCCACTCTACCATAAAGGCCTGATTGGTGGAGTCCCATCTCCACAGAGGAACTCCAGCAGGTTCTTGGTCACCACCCTACCAATGCCCTTCTCCCCCGATTGCTTAGTTTGGCTGAGCGGTCAGCTCTAGGAAGAGTATTGGTGGTTCCAGACTTCTTCCATTTAAGAATGATGGAGGCCACTGTGCTCTTAGGGACCTCCAATGCTGCAGAAATGTTTTGGTACCCTTCCTCAGATCCGTGCCTCGACACAAGCCTGTCTCGGAGCTCTGGGGACAATTCCTTGGACCTCATGGCTTGGTTTTTGCTCTGACATGCACTGTCAACTGTGGGACCTTATATAGACAGGTGTGTGCCTTTCCAAATCATGTCCAATCAATTGAATTTACCACAGGTGGACACCAATCAAGTTGTAGAAACATCTCAAGGATTATCAATGGAAATAGGATGCAACTGAGCTCAATTACGTGTCTGATAGCAAAGGGTCTGAATGCAAATATGTTTTTTACATTTTTATATGAGTACAGTGGGGCAAAAAAGTATTTAGTCAGCCACCAATTGTGAAAGTTCTCCCACTTAAAAAGATGAGAGGCCTGTAATTTTCATCATAGGTACACTTCAACTATTACAGACAAAATGAGAAAAGAAAATCCAGAAAATCACATTGTAGGATTATTAATGAATTTATTTGCAAATTATGGTGGAAAATAAGTATTTGGTCACCTACAAACAAGCAAGATTTCTGGCTCTCACAGACCTGTAACTTCTTCTTTAAGAGGCTCCTCTGTCCTCCACTCGTTACCTGTATTAATGGCACCTGTTTGAACTTGTTATCAGTATAAAAGACACCTGTCCACAACCTCAAACAGTCACACTCCAAACTCCACTATGGCCAAGACCAAAGAGCTGTCAAAAGACACCAGAAACAAAATTGTATACCTGCACCAGGCTGGGAAGACTGAATCTGCAATAGGTAAGCAGCTTGGTTTGAAGAAATCAACTGTGGGAGCATTTATTAGGAAATGGAAGACATACAAGACCACTGATAATCTCCCTCGATCTGGGGCTCCACGCAAGATCTCACCCCGTGGGGTCAAAATGATCACAAGAACGGTGAGCAAAAATCCCAGAACCACACGGGGGGACCTAGTGAATGACCTGCAGAGAGCTGGGACCAAAGTAACAAAGCCTACCATCAGTAACACACTACGCCGCCAGGGACTCAAATCCTGCAGTGCCAGATGTGTCCCCCTGCTTAAGCCAGTACATGTCCAGACCAATGTGATTTTGTGATTTTCTGGATTTTTTTTTTCTCATTTTGTCTGTCATAGTTGAAGTGTACCTATGATGAAAATTACAGGCCTCTCTCATCTTTTTAAGTGGGAGAACTTGCAAAATTGGTGGCTGACTAAATACTTTTTTGCCCCACTGTATATATATAAACCTGTTTTCGCTTTGTCATTATGGGGTATTGTGTGTAGATTGCTGACAATTTGTATTTATTTAATACATTTTAGAATAAGGCTGGTGTAACGACTCTCGTCGTTGGTTGAAGGAGAGGAGGACCAAATCGCAGCGTGGTATGTATCCATATTTATTTGAATACTTTTTTTAAGACGAACAAAACAATAAACAAAACGAAACCCAACGACGCTACAGTCCTGAACTTGAGAATATATAAAACACAAATAACGCACGAACAGGAACAATCACCCACAAACAAACAGTGAGAACAGCCTACCTTAATATGGTTACCAATCAGAGACAACGTAAAACACTTGCCTCTGATTGAGAACCATATCAGGCCAATTAGACAACCCTAAACCAATGAAACACATAACATAGAATATACCCACCCAGCTCACGTCCTGACCAACTAAACAAAGACTAAACAAAGGAAATAAGGTCAGGAACGTGACAGCTGGAACTTAACTGTGGAAAAAGTCAAGGGGTCTGAATACTTTCCGAAGTCACTGTATACAGCGTTTACCGTGAATACAGTCCCCGCTAACACGGGAACATTTCCTTTAATTTTACATCACGCCGTGATGTTGAACTTTCGCAATACAGATTGAATAGAGCCCTTATATTTCTTCAAGCATTTTCATTGAATCTTTAATGTTTGTATACTTGAATAATTAGAGAATTGTGAAGACATTTTGATAGGGAATGGGGAGTGTAGATCTTTAAAGATTTCCCCTAGGTTCAAACTTAACAGTCCACCATCCAATGATACATGAAAGGGCTGCATACTGTCGATACTCATGCTGTCTTCGCCATTAGTAAAGAGAGACAAGTGGTGCACTTTCCTGCCATTTTAAATACAACTGGTTTTCTCAAGATAAAAGACTGTCTGTGTTGGAGTTAACTCCATGCTAACAACTCAATCAATAGAAGCAGACTGCAGAGTCTCCTGTCCCACTCTTACAGTAAAAGGCCAAAGAGACCTAGGCTGGGATTCAATCTGATTGCGCGTTGTACAGAGCTTGACATTTAACGGTCATTTCTGATTAATAGGACATGTACTAATCAAAAGGGGACCATCTGGCTCTCCCAGAAGTTTGGTTGGTACATTAAATCGGTGAATTCAGATAATTAAAAAGGTGTGATGGGTCTGCACTCAAAAATATGTAATATAAAGCTTTCTTATATTTTTTTAGATGTTATTATTCTTTTCACTGCATCAGGGATAGTGTACATCTGATTTGACCAATATGTTTGATAAATCCTGATCGCTATGTTCATCATTCTATTTCACTTCATGTATCAGTCTGGCATTCCTCCTTGCATTTTGAGCCTACCTCTGTATTGAGGGGCCTTCTTCAAAACTAACTTGTCAACATTTGAATCACCTTCAACCAATCAGATGGCACAGTATTTGTCTACATTGCTTTTTGTCATAAGCCGGAGAGGAAGAGGTGAAGCGAGAGGTTTTACCGCACAAAATCTGTCCATGAAAATAAGCCCACAAAGTGAGGAATTTATGTATGGACGTCAAAATGTAATTGCTAATTTACTACCTGGGGCTTATTTGATCTAATTGATGTTTCGTAATGGTTGAGTTGTTACGAATGCACTAATATGTGGACACGTGGTATTTTGGCAACTTCTATATCGGAGCCTGTTGTCATAGAGATAGATAGAGGACTTATCATGGATATAAGTTTTGGCATGGACATTGCCATTGATGGCTTCCACCTTTTTAAAGTAGTCAACTGGGTGGGGATTCCTATGAGTTGGGAGCAATCAGCCAATGAAGAAGAAGAGAATTGACTACTTTAAAATGGAGATGCCCATGATGAGCCCTCTATCTATCTCTCTGTCCTGTTGTTCAGACACGTATCTGCCATCTCATTGGCTAGAATGGTCCCTTTGAGGACATGTATTTCCATTGTTAGAGCGGTCACTTGAATATCTTGTCAATATAATAGACAATATTTGCTAAAACTTACTCTCTGTTTCACAGAGGGCACTGATTGGACCAGCCATTTTTTTGTCTATTCCAGCAGCCCATTTATTGAGAAAGTCACACGCGCATATCCATTTCTACTGTGAATATGCTGTAGCTTTGACATACAGTATGCCACCCTTAGCGACCATTATGTTTGAAGTGTGTCTGCAACTGTAGCATCTCCTAGTGTACTCGCTCATTCACACCATTTCATTCCTCCCATCACATTCTCCCTCTTAATGGACCCTGACCAGCTGGCCACACTCACCTCAGGGTCAGGGTCAACCGACCCGCATTCACATGATTGATGCCACTTCCAGGCCTCAATCTTTATGGTATTATGTTCCAATTGCGTTGGGTTATTTCCACTTCTTATGGTATGACTGAGCAGGGCCGGCCGTGTTACAAAGCACATAGTTGCCCCCTGGACCCTCACACCCACAGCTCCGAAGCTTGAGAAGAATGGTTCTTCTATCATCCAACCCTGACCACTGTCAATAGTGCTCTTCACCACAACAAAAGGAGGCCTTCTCCTCACATCGGACCAAGAACAAAGAGAAAGGGTAAAAAGTAACCATAGTGACAGAAATTAGTATCTGATGAGATAGGAAAGATGGCAAGAGTGATGGGAAAGTATGGTTCTTTGGCCTGTGTGGGAGGGAGACTTCTATGTCACAACTTTCCTGGTACAAGACTCTGCCAGTGAGTAGTGTCACTGGTTCATGCCATCGGAACGGGTTTAATCTGAATCAATTAGTTATACATTTTCTCATACGACCTACCATGCATTAATGTGGAATTACAAGTTCATTTGTGACCCACGATCATTTAGATTAGTATATCTTTACAATATCATAATTTGAAGAGGCATACAGTATGATTCTAAACTAGCCTCACAATTACATAGGGATTATAAAACAGTGGAATAATTATAGTTTAAACATTTATTAGTATTCATAAACCATTTGTCCATATGACAAACTGCCCGTGGGGGTTTTCAGTGAGCTAGAGTGCCTTCAGAAAGTATTTATACCCATTGACTTATTCCACATTTTGTTGTGTTACAGCCTGATTAAATTGGATTAAATTGTTTTTTTCTCTCACCCATCACGCAATACCCCATAATGACAAAGTGAAAACATGTTTTCAGAAATGTTTGCAAGTGTATTGAACATTAAATACATAAATATCTAATTTACATAAGTATTCACACTGCTGTGTCAATGTTAAAATCACCTTCGGCAGCGATTACAACTGTGAGTCTTTCTGGGTACGTCTCTAAGAGCTTTGCAATTGTAAAATATTTACAGATTATTCTTTTTTAAATTCTTCAAGCTCTGTCAAGTTGATTGTTGATCATTTCTAGACAGCCATTTTCAAGTCTTGCCATAGATTTTCAAGACGATTTAAGTCAAAACTGTTACTAGGCTACTCGGGAACATTCAATGTCATCTTGGTGAGCAACTCCAGTGTGCATTTGGCCTTGTGTGTTAGGTTATTGTTCTGCTGAAAGATGAACTTGTCTTGCAGTGTCTTTTGGAAAGCAGACTGAACCAGCTTTTCCTATGGGATTTGCTTATGTTTAGTTCTATTCCGTTTCTTTTTTATCAACAAAACAAACTTCTTAGTCCTTGAGATGACAAGCTTACCCATAACATGATGCAGCCACAACCATGCTTGAAAATATAAAGTGGGACTCAGTGATGTGTTGTGTTGGATTTGCCCCAAACATAACGATTTGTATTCAGGACATATAGTTCATTTCTTTGACACATTTTGGGGTTTTACTTTAGTCCCTTATTGCAAACAGGATGCATATGTTGGAATATTTGTATTATGTACAGGCTTCCTTCTTTTCACTCTGTCATTTAGGTTAGTATTGTGGATTAACTACAATGTTGTTGATCCATCCTCTGTTTTCAATCACAGCCATTAAACGTTGTAACTGTTTTAATATCACCGTTGGCCTCATGGTGAAATTCCTGAGTGGTTTCCTTCCTCTCTTTGGAGTGATTGGGTGTATTGATGCACCATCCAAAGTGTAATGAATAACTTCATCATGCTCAAAGGATATTCTGCATAATTTTTTTTTTTACCCATCTACCAATAGGTGCCCTTCTTTGCAAAGCATTGGAACACCTCTGTGGTCTTTGTGGTTGAATCTGTGTTTGAAATTCACTGCACACCAAGTGAGTCCATGCAACTTATTATGTGACTTGTTAAGCAATTTTTTACTCCTGAACTTATTTGGGCTTGCCATAACAAAGAGGTTGAATACTTACTGACTCAAGAAATTTCAGCTTTTAATTTTTTGTTATTCATTTGTGAAAAATGTCTAAAAACATAATTACACTTTGACATTATGAGATATTGTGTGTAGGCCAGTGACAAAAAAAATCAAAATGTAATCAATTTTAAATTCAGGCTGTAACACAACTAAATGTGGAAAAGGTCAAGGGGTGTGAATGTATGTGGACACCCATTCAAGTTAGTGGATTCGTCTATTTCAGCCACACCCATTGCTGACGGGTGTATAAAATCGAGCACATATCCGTTCGCAGTAGAATGGCCTTACTGAAGATCTCAGTGACTTTCAAAGTGGCATCTTCATAGGATGACATGTTTCCAACAAGTCAGTTCATCAATTTTCTTCCATGCTAGAGCTGTCCCGGTCAAATGTAAGTGCTGTTATTGTGAAGCGGAAACGTCTAGTAGCAACAACGGCTCGGCCGTGAAGTGGTAGGCCACACAAGCTCACAGAATAAGGAACTCACAGAACTCACAGGACCGCTGAGTGCTGAATCACGTGTCGCGAAAATATAATTTGTCCTCGGTTGCAACACTCACTATCGAGTTCCAAACTGCCTCTGGAAGGAACGTCAGCACAATAATTGTTTGTTGGGAGCTTCATGAAATGGGTTTCCATGGCCGAGGAGCTGCACACAAGCCTAAGATCACCATGCACAATGCCAAGCGTCGGCTGGAATGGTGTAAAGCTTGCCACCATTGGACTCTAGAGCAGTGGAAACGCGTTCTCTGGCGTAATGAATCACGCTTCACCATCTGGCAGTCCGACGGACGAATCTGGGTTTGGCAGATGCCAGGAGAACGCAACCTGCCGCAATGCATATTGCCAACTGTAAAGTTTTGTAGAGAAGGAATAATGGTCTGGGGCTGTTTTTCATGGTTCGTGCTAGACCCCTTAGTTCCAGTGAAGGCCAATCTTAACGCTACAGCATACAATGACATTCTAGAGGATTCTGTGCATCTAACTTTGTGGCAACAGTTTGGGGAAGGCCTCTTCCTGTTTCAGCATGACCATGCCCCCGTGCAAAAAGCGATGTCCATACAGAAATGGTTTGTTGAGATCGGTGTGGAAGAACTTGACTGGCCTGCACAGAGCCCTGACCTCAACCCCATCAAACACCTTTGGGATGAATTGGAACGCCGACTGCGAGCCAGGCCCAATCGCCCAACATCAGTGCTCTTGTGGCTAAATGGAAGCAAGACACCGCAGTAATGTTCCAACATCTAGTGGAAAGCCTTCCCAAAAGAGTGGAGGCTGTTATAGCAGCAAAGGCGGGACCATCTCCATATGAATGCACATGATTTTGGAATGAGATGTTCGATGAGCAGGTTTCCACCTGCTTTTGGTCATGTAGTGTACTTTCTGAAGGCACTGTAGAGCAACCCCAATGTGACATGTTTATTAATAGATGTGAACTAATGCCTGTGGAAAGTGACTTGAAATGCTTACATCTTTTCAGTTTTTACATCCTATTAAGTAGCTTCAGAAATTACTTGCAGACTGTACATTTGTGGATATAAACAATCATCTGACGACGATGCTTAAGATCTGTTTCCCCCTTACTTTTTCACAGACTAACTATAATACCAGCACTTTTTTAGATTAGACATGTTCTATGCAAGGCCAGCTTCAGAGTGGTTGGGTTAAATGCGGAAGACACGTTTCAGTTGAATGCATTCAGTTGTACAACTGACTAGGTATTCCCCTTTCCCTTTATACAACATTTGTTTCAATAGGACTTCTTTGAGAAGCCAGCTCATCTAGTTCACCAAGCTCCTCCTTAGACCAGTCTTATACAATATTATTTTGTTAGACTATCTTAGCCTTGATTATTGCCTGAATTTCTTTTCCCAAGTACTTCAGTTTATAGTCCACTGTTTTCTCGAAGTGCAGTTAACGGTCATCTCCATAACCAAGGTTCCTTTAGGTCAATAATATGTATTGAAGCCTCCTCAAGGTTAGGTCAATTAACCTAACGTAGCGGGCGTAAAAGAAACGCCTGAAACTAGATCCTTACATACTGGTCTTGACGTGAAGACAAAAACTGTCAGGGGAGGTTCTCTTCTGCACTGTTCAACCAATCCAGTAAATGTGGAGGAGGGGTTAAGATGGAGTGTCACATTATTAACATCCAAAAGCAGAAGTTACGTCACCGGCTCTGTTTCCATTTCGGCAGAGGCTAGTGTCAATAGACTAGATTTTAGAACTTCTTAATAAGCACATCTCCAATGTGAAATTCAGTTTTACTCTCGCTATCAAAAATGTTATTCCCTACATTTAGGGGAACTAATGTTCAATATCTTTCTTTTACTGTTCCCCTTTTTGCTGGAGGGCTTTAATTTCAAGGTTGTGCATTGCATTTGTTTGACATTAATAAAACATTTTCTGTTTGTCTGAAAGGGCATTATCCTCCTTTAGCCCATGCCATTTCCATCTATTCTCTTTTACAGGATATGATTGGAAATATTGTGCGTGATGGGAGCCCTAGTTACATAACATTGGTGTTATTCTTTGGAACACATTCCATTCAACCTCAGCTGATACATATTATTCTCAGAAATCCAGAATTAAAATCTTGCAAAATCGCTTCAGATGCTCGATCAATGTTACGTGCGTCTGTCCACTAGAGATTAGGGTATGTTGTTTTGCCTTCTGTAAGAGGACTGGATGAATATAAAAGCCACATATCAACCAAGGACTTTAACTTAATTGTAAGAGCTGATTCTCGCTACCAAACCAGCATGAACATCTTCAGTGCATCCTTTCAACATCACTCAGACAGTCCCATTTCAATGTGTTTCTCACAGCTGCTGCTGCGTTCTGTCAAAGTCTGTATAACATGTTCTAACATATTGTCTCAGATTCATTATTTCTGTCCATGATCAAAATGTCTGCAAGAAACATACTTACATGAAGTACCAGCTGGTATACTGTTGAAACAACCACACCAGTGACATTTTGAGTTGATTTCAGAAAAAACTATGTAACAACATGTGATGTAATAATTGTGAGGCGTTCCCTAATCTGTGGGATTTGAAAGGTCAACCCCGTTGGCTGTCTTTCTACCCCATTCCAGCGAAACAACCCCCTCCTAGTATGATGTCCAGAGAAAGGCCATACAGCCATTACATACTATTTCCTGCTCCATTGTGGAAAAGTGCATGCATGAAATTGACCCTCCCTTCTCAGTATTGTACTTTTTGTGCATTGAAGCTTATCTGTTTTTGCAATTCATGTTTTGTTCCTGGAGTATTTCAAGTGGGATGGATTTGAATGTGTCCAGAGGTGTTCTGAGAATGTTCCCCAATCTAGGCCCAGGGCCAGGGAACAGTCAAACATTTTCAGAACTTTCTTATGTTTCTTATGAACTTTTTTATATCGCCCTCTCTAACTTTAAGCATCAGCTGTCAGAGCAGCTTACTGATCACTGTACCTGTACACAGCCCATCTGTAAATAGCACACCCAACTACCCCATCCCCATATTGTTATTTAGCCTCTTGCTCTTTTGCACCCCAGTATCTCTATCTGCACATCTATCACTCCAGTCGTAATGCTAAATTGTAATTATTTTGCCTTTACGGCCTATTTATTGCCTTACCTCCCTAATCTTCTACATTTGCACACACTGTACATAGATTTTTCTATTGTGTTATTGACTACATTTGTTTATGTGTAACTCTGTGTTGTTTGTTTTTATCTTGGCCAGGTCGCAGTTGTAAATGAGAACTTGTTCTCAACTGGCCTACCTGGTTAAGTAAAGGTGAAATAAAAAAATACATGTTTGATTCGTGACACGAAGAGAATGTTTTCCTTTGACATTGTCAGACATTTTCCCCAATGTCCTGGGAACATGTTTATCTGACATGGTAAAGCCAAGGCTGATGTCCTCATCTGGAACCGCTCTTCATCTCAGCATGTCATAGATAAACTATTATGTGTCAACACGGTCAATCTTTTCAGCACAGCTCCAGATTCCACAGCTCACACAGTTCATTCTCAGGTACCAGACAATGGCTACACATGTCTATTTATGCAGACAGGTTCACCTTACTTGAATCAGGACTCTCTATGGCTGCGTTGACCAAGCACATAAGATCTTTTTCAGAGCTGATGTGATTGGTCAAAAGACCAATTAGTGGAAATAAATACCTGAATTGGTCTCTCTCTCTCTCTCTCTCTCTCTCTCTCTCTCTCTCTCTCTCTCTCTCTCTCTCTCTCTCATACAGCCAGCAAAACAGGGTGATAACAGGCCACAGAACAACCCCCTAAGGAATAAAAAAACAACCTCACTGTTGGATGAGTCAACATTTTAATTATCATTTTATACAATAGATTGTACATTTTCACAGGCTATAAGTAACGTGGATAGCTGAGGGATTGTTTGTTTCCAATCGGTATAAACATTGCAGTTCGTTTTCTTTTAGTTAAACAACCAATGTGATGCAGATGAATACAAATACTCTTGGGGTATTTTATGTCTTCACCTGCCACTCACATTCATCCTCTGTCTCTGTGAAATATCAGCAATCCAACTGCAGATACCAATGTGTTAAACCACCCAGCTGCCTCGGATCCCATAGATCAAATGATAGTCTATATCCTTTATTGCATTTCCTATCAACCATGCGATATTATGAACTTTAACCTCTGTGTACGGTCCTATATGCTCCTTACTTGTGCGGGATGTAGCAGTTTAATAAATTAAGGCCAAAATAGTCAAAGATAGAAAAATAACAGGGTATTTGCCAAAAAACAATATATTTAGGCAACAGCATAAATGTAACTGTGGTAGAATATTTGTTTGCTTAGGAAATACAATAGGAGAGCTACATTGATATCTTCATTTACATTAGTTCCTTCATATGTTTGTGGGCAAGTACGTAGCTTGTTGTAAAACAAAAATGATATTGTTTAATTTGATGTATTTTACAGGGAATCTGAATCTGCTAAAATTGGTTGAATATTTGTTTGCTCAGGAAAAACAATAGGAGAGCTACATTGATATCTTCATTTACATTAGTTCCTTTATACGTATTGTGGCAAATATGTTGCTTGCTGTAAAACAAAAATGCTATTGTTTAATTTGATGTATTTTATAGGGAATCTGAATCTGATCAAATTGCTCACAATGCTCCTGAACAGAAGATTATAATCAGACATTTCTAGTCCAATTACTGTTTCAATCAAGTACATACATATATAATTTTAATGCCCAGTAAATAACATGTAATATATATTATGTTTTGAAAAGCCACACAAACCCAAGCAGCATGTCATAAATGCTTTAAAATGTCCAAAGGCTAAATTAATTTGCTGCACATGCCACATGTAAGTGTGAGGTGACTGTGTGTTGGGTGGTTTACATGAGCAAATTATTACTTCAAATGTATATTTTTATTTGCACATTTCATTTGAGAGTTAAATATGATTATGTTACAAGGTTGATACTTTCTCAGCGATTCTCAGGAGACATACAAAATGCTACAATATACATACAAGAGTCACATGTTCTGCGTTAGCTGGACTCAGATGCCAATCGTTATTTATAAGCCTTCGCTCCAATAAGATTGACAGTTTTATTGGGAAGGCAATATGACAACACATTGAGCAGATGTATGCTAGTCTATTGAATGATTGTGTGTAATTACAGTGTACACAATAAAGCTTTGATCATGAGAATCAATCTCTCGTGGGCTGATACAATTCTTAAAGTCATCATCTGTACGGCTGTTGCCAAGAGCTCCACAGCTCTTTACGATGCTTACAGAGCAGTTCGAGTCCAGCGCTCACATACTCATTTAGGTAGGAATGTGTCTACCAGAAACCCTACATACATTCCTCCCTTTCATCCAGTATAGAGAAAATATGTCAAACTACTTTGAAAGACCAAAACAATGTTCAATTCCACTCAAATAGCTCCATGTACATTTTAGCGAGCCTTTACATGTGGGTGTGAGTGTGTACTGTATGTGTGTGCTGGTCTTTGCGCGTGTGCTTTTTGCATGCGTGTATGAGCCTGAGCTACAATGTCAACGTGAGCTCTTAATATGTGTGTTTTGCTGCAGCAGGCTGAGTTGGTGACACAAACGTGGCACCCAACAGAATACAGGGTTCTGTAGCCATTTTATTGTAAATCAAAGGTTCTAAAGCCAAGATTTTGTGGTCTAGCCATCTATACTGTCTGAGCTCTGTGCCAACATAGCTCCATCCACATCTTCAAATTCCTTCTTCTCAAATGTGAAAGGATGGCAGACACCATATCAAAACACACACGCACGCCACAGAAGAGATATATTGAAAAAGCTGCCTACCTCATGTAAACCATTGCGATCAAAGTGATGGAGAATTTTTGCCTCAGCCTCAACACACAAACTCACTTGGATAAAAGCGCCTGCTTAATGACAATACCATTATTAATACATTAGATCCCATGTGAAGGACTCGTACCAGGAACAGCCCAAAAGCCACCAGCCATTGTGTATTTGAATGTAGCAATGCATTCTCATGATCGCACAGTGACCGACATAGAAGCTTTTCCCTTCATAAAACAAAAACGAGAGAAAACAGAGCAAAACTGAGTTACACTGAGATCACTTTAGCACACTTCAACGTAATGCTTCTTCAAACTAGAATTAAAAAAGGAAACAGAAAGAAGGGAAAGAAAAATACAACAGGTGTACTGGGAACAGAGAATATAATTTCTTCTTTATACAAATTGAGTCTGTCCATGTTTTTGAAATGCAGCATGGCTACAAGACTGCTGCGGGGTAGAGCGCTGCCAGGGTGCAGTGTAGCAGCACGGCCAGCAGGAGCAACAGTGAGTATAGGTGTGCCTGAGATGACGGCAGCCCGGCTGAATTCCTGGAGATGGAGTTGGATATACCGGGGTCGTCGATCTGTGGGTCCTGTGGAGGGAGGGACAGAGAATTAAAACAACTTGACAAATCATAACGATCAGTTGTTCCCTGGTTGCATCAAAAAACTGCATTTAAAGTGTCCACATTCATGATCTCTTGGGGCTACACGCAAAACATTATATCAAATACACATTTTCAATTAGAGAAAGCTGACATAATCCAAACCAAATTAGAAAGTCTTAATAACACCACAAATGTGTGATTAAATTGGCAGACTAGACTGGAAAGTAAAAAAATAAAAATAAATGTTTTAAGAACTAAAATGCCAGGGTGGCTCTGTCATATCCATGTGTTGCTTTGGAGGTGAGATGAGAAGCTCTTTGATGCACTAATGAATTGCTGAGCTGAAAAGGGGCCATGTCTTCTCAGGCTGTTTGAACCCGCCACTGCCTCCTTAAATGTCACTCCATGGAATAATGCAGCTTTATTATGTACAATGACATTTACTGAACTTTGAAGAGCACTAGATAAGCAATGCTCACATTTCAGCCCAGAGGACTACAAAGACCATGGGCATGTGTGCAGAAGGGTTCGCCTTGACTTCTTTATGTGGGTCTGTGTCATGAGGTTAGGGTCCAAGTAGTAATTACCTTAATCTTTCGTCTTAATTGAAAATCTACACTACTGTTCATATATAGTTTTACATAGATCACGACTGATTAGGTAGGACCTGCTCACATTTTCTGGATAGGTCATATGGTCAGGAAACCCTCCTGGTCTTAGTCATGATGAATTGTTAGTTGATAGTTATGGCTTAAAGTTAGATTCATATTTCATTCTCAAACAAGGTTCATTAGGATAATCAAACTATGCTCTCCACTTACCACGCAAAGCACCCCATCAATTGAGATGTTAGACTTCAGTTTCTGTGCCTGTAAAACCAAGAGAAACATGGTCAAAACCACCATACTGCGTATAGTAGGAATTTATGCGCTCGTCTAAGTGATTGTAAACAATGATGGACCATGGGTAGTGCTCAACATCAGTGGTTTGTTGCTTTGGAATAATATAAAATACATATGCCATTCAGGAGGAGCTTTTATCCAAAGTGACTTAGTCATGTGTGCATACATTTTTCGTATGGCTGGCCCAGGGAATCAAACCCACAATTCTGGCATTGCAAGTGCCATCCTTTACCAACTGAGCCATACAGTACCATTTTCTACTGAAATACATGTCGCCATTGATCCTCTTACAGTTTTTCGATTCAGTGGTTACAGATGACTTCCCAGACCAGGTTGTATGAGGAAACGTCTCTGGTCACAGTTAAATCTCAGCGCTTTTCCACTTCTAAATCCTTTCATTTAAAATGTGCCTCGAACAACAGCTTGGCTGCTCTAGGTAATGTTGTATGATGAGACCAGTCATCTGGTATTTGCAGGACCTCAAGTGGACAAAGACCTTGAAGGGAAACTGCTGTTGTCAACAGTGAAACAGTGATGATTTACATGACAGGGTTGCGTTCAGTGCCCTATGTGAGCCAGTCGCTCTAATGCTTTACAATACTTCCCGTTTTCCATTTAGTGGGAGCTAGAAAAAACTGTGTGTGCATGCGTGTTTTCCTGTGTGTGTGTGTGTGTGTGTGTGTGTGTGTGTGTGTGTGTGTGTGTGTGTGTGTGTGTGTGTGTGTGTGTGTGTGTGTGTGTGTGTGTGTGTGTGTGTGTGTGTGTGTGTGTGTGTGTGTGTGTGTTGTGGGGATGTAGGTCTGAAAGTATAATATACTGAACAAAATTATAAATGCAACATGCAACAATTTCAACGATTTTACTGAGTTACAGTTCATATAAGGAAATCAGTCAATTGAAATAAATAAATTAGGCCCTAATCTATGGATTTCACATGACTGGGCAGTGGTGCAGCCATGGTTGGGCCTAGGAGGGCATAGGCCCACCCACTGGGGAGCCAGGCCCAGCCAATCAGAAGTAATTTTTCCCCACAAAAGGGCTTTATTACAGACAGAAATACTCCTCAGTTTCATCAGCTGTCCGGGTGGATCGTCTCAGACGATCTCGCAGGTGAAAAGCTGGATGTGGAGGTCCTGGCCTGACATGGTTACACGTGGTCTGCGTTTGTGAGGCCAGTTGGACTAACTGCCAAATTCTCTAAAACGAAGCTGGAGGTAGTTTATGGTAGAGAAATGAACATTCAGTTCTCTGGTAACAGCTCTGGTGGACATTCCTGTAGTCAGCATGTCAATTCCCCCAAAACTTGAAACATCTGTTGCATTGTGTTGTGTGACAAAACTGCACATTTTAGAGTGGCCTTTTATTGTCCCCAGCACAAAGTGCAACAGTGTAATGGCCATGCTGTTTAATCAGCTTCTTGATGTGCCACACCTGTCAGGATTATCTTGGCAAAGGAGAAATGCTCAATTACACAAACTTTTTGTGCATATGGAACATTTCTGGGATCTTTTATGTCAGCTCATGAAACATGAGACCAACACTTTCCATGATGCGTTTATATTTTTGTTCAGTATAAATGAAAATCCAGGCCGGTTTCTGTTACTGCAAGTATTACCCCTAGAGCCATGGGGAATATGGCACAGAGCAGGCATGATAATGCAGTAATTCAGCGAGTCTGGACTATTACAAAGTGTTTATGTGGAGTAATATGTACTTTGTGAAGAAAACAAATTAAGACCAACCAACTTGGCAATTCAAGTTAGACTGATAACTAGGCCTGATCAGTGTAATGTGGGAGTGTAGAAGACAGTGTGAGGGTGTGTGGATTTGGCTGTAGTGGGAGTTGGATGGGACACAGTAGAGGGAAATTAGAGATGTTTGTCATTGCCCACTGAATGGAATCCAGAGCTGTCGCACAATTAATTTCTCTCCCGCTGGCCTAAACCATCAATTAGCTTGACTGGGCATGCTGTTATTGTTTCATACATCACCATGCATTATCTATGGGATTTCATGGGTAATGGAGGAGAATCAGACCTGTATCCTTTACGAGTACATGCGTATGTATGTGTAGGGTGTTGAATACCAATAAACTGTAACCAGATTATAACCAACTAAAAAATGTTCTATAACAATTTATGTAGTTCTGTCCTTGAGCTGTTCTTGTCTATTCATGTTCTGTATTATGTCATGTTTCATGTTTTGTGTGGACTCCAGGAAGAGTAGCTGCTGCTTTGGGGATTCTAATAAAATACCAAATACCAAAATACAACCTGACCATGATGTTACAAAATATGTCTTTATAACCAGTTTCACCCACTGGCGAAGTTGATGCAGAAATGCTGTTTGAATATGTTTGATACAGACTTGTCTAAAGGCAGCTAAGCAATTTTCATTTGAGTTAACTATTCATAAGTAAAACTGAATCACCTCTGGGGTTCACAGTGAATAATCTGTTTTGCTTCTCTTAACTGTCAGGCCCAGGTTGGGGAGCGCTACAGGCCCTGCTGGGCTCAGCAGCAACACAACAGACTCTCTTTGCTATTGTTCCTGGTGCTGAGATACGCTGGGAGCCACCTGACTTTGTTGAATCTCTGACGTGGGACAAAAGGCATTTCTGCCTGCGCCACTTTCAATCCACACAAAGAGAGGCAAATCGCTCTCACCGGATACAAGACAAAGAGAAGCCTTCCTAATTCAGTTTGAAGCTTAAGGTCACAAAGAAAAAGAAAAAAATTACTTCCTGGCAGTTTGAGGAATACACAGTAGAGCTAAATTTGATTTGCGAAAATATATAAAATGAAAGACAAAAAAAAAAATATTTCAAGCTGCTTACGTGGGAAGTTCCAAAGTCTAGTGGGGTCCTGAGTCATTGGTTTTGCACAAGTGCTACAGCTGTCTGCCAGTGCCAGTATAGAGGGTTTGGAATCGATGAGGAGAGGAGAGAGGAGTGAGTGTTCTGACAGGCCCGTCCCCTGAGTGTGTGATTAGAAAGAGCTTGTCTGCCTCCGACAGCCGTTCCTGCTCAACACACGCTCCAGAGCAAACAGGGCTAATACAGGAACACACACTCTCATTAACTTCAGCTTGACACGCCATGCGCACAGCGCCAACAGCACTAACTCGCCAATACACCAGCCTCATTATCAGCTTAGTGTGTTGTGTGTGTGTGTGTGTGTGTTTGTGGTGTGTGTGTGATGTGAGACAAACACACATTTGCTAAAACCATACAATAGTTTTGCATGCGCATCTGTGTGGGAAGGATGATTGCCTCCTGCACTTGTGTGTTGTGTGATGTGTGTGTCCTTGCAAAGTGAGCACTTTCATCTGATTAGAGAATGTGTGTATCTATGACAGAACCCTGGACAGACCTAATACTGTGAGCTTCCCAAGTCTGAACATTAGTGTCAGTTACATCACATTGCTGATATACAAATGGGTTTGTTTTGTTGAAGCCATTCACACTGATCAAGGTACAATCTTAGATGTTAATCTTAATAACCATCAACCATCCTAACAGTGCGCTCTGATACAGCACCAGTCTCTGTCCCCTGATGTAAATGTAAGATCCATCTCCAGCAGGTCATCTAAGCCAGGACATCATCACAGAGATAACTCCCGCTCCACCACCGGGCCTGCACACTATTTATCTCCCATCCAGATCAATCTGGGTAATATATCCTAATCTGTACCATTAGCGTATGAATGCCCTATCAAATGGTGCAGGCCGAGCAGCAAGGGACATGCAGGACCTCATCAGGCGAGGGGTCGGCTGGCTGGCGGTCAGGCTAGCGGTCATCCATGTTAATGGGAGCTGGGTGGCAGTAGGTGACATTTAGATCAGACCACACGTCACCTTGTCGGTGACACCACCGTGCCTTTTTTACCGAGGTGAATGAAGCCTGCACACTGGTCATGTGTGATTCTCCAGGGCGCTAGAGTGTGTGTATGCTGTGTATGTGATGGAGTACATCTAGTGTGTCTGCTGTTGGAGTGAGTGTTTGAGCTGCAGTGTGTAGCAGGATGTGCTGCCTGACTGAAGGACAGTGTCTAGCTATGACAATGACTCCACTCAGTGTCTAGCTTTACCACTAATCGGCCAGGATAACAATTCAATATATGTGCCTCAGACTCCTATACAACTGTTAGTCCATTACAAGTTAATGCAGGTTCTGCTGAAAAAAGCAGTATTGGTTCTCAAAAGGGCTACCCAGCTAGCATATAATGTTCTTAGAACCATATGTTTCTCAGAGTTGGGTGAGAGTGTAGTTGTCCTGTGGTTATTTTGCATACAACCTTCCCACAACCTTCTAGGAATAGTGTAGGATAGTTGCTTGGTTTTGGAAAATTCTCTGCACATTTAAGGAACTTAACAAAAAACTTTTTTTTCTTGGCATTTAATTATTTCATTAATGTTATTGGAACGTTCTATAACTGTGTTGACATTGGGAATGTTTTCAAATAGTTCAGAGAACGTTAAGAAACAACGTTCTTCTGTGGAAATGTCAGTACTTCAGCATAAACACCCATTTGGCACGCACTGTTTCAGTTTCAATTACTCAATATTTTTAACAAAAACGGACGACTGTAACTAAGGCCAGGAATGTCAATGCAATCAAAGGGCAATGATCTCAAGTCAGTCATAATGTGGCTAATAGGCTAGCGCACATGTGTCAAACAAACCCTGTGGACCAACTAGGATAAACACACATAAATGAGTATAAATGAGTCAACAGTTGAGTCATCTACTTTATGAAATTACCACGCTCCCATCGGTGACTCAACTTCGATTGCGATGCTTTCCTGTGTCCCATGTCCCGCGCAGCGGAGGGAAAGTGTACAGACACATGCCACAGTCCTAGCTAGGCTACTAAAATGTTGTAGTCTGGCTTTGGTTTTTAAAGCTTGACAATGAATACCACCCCCCCAAAAAACTGTAACAAAACACAATGCAAAGGAGAAACATGTAGCCCTATTACAACTACAATACACAATATGTAAAAATACTATATAGAGCATCGTATATACATAAGTGGACATTATAAAGGGCTATGTTTTTCTAATAAATCAATGGGCAGTTAAAAAAAAAAAATTATGAATAAACTATGTCTGGCCTGGGAATTCAATGTGTTTTTTCAATTTGGCCTGTGCTGATTGACTTTGACACCCCTGGGCTAGCGTATCTATTTATGTAGCTAGCTATTTATTTAGCAAGCTAAAAACACGGAGCCTTACATTAGCTGGCTAACTAGCTGCTGGGATGATGTCAAGTCATTGGAGGAGTGGGTGAGTGACCAACTTATTTTGATGGCTACAGCTGTGAATCGCTTTGCTAGCTAACTAGCTTGAAGGACTGTTATCCACAGTTAGGATATCTTATTTGCCAATCAAATGTAATTGGCATCGATAAAATAAATGGGCAGGCAGACAATTTCCCATTCAGTTATCAAAACATAGCTTGGGAAAGCATGCATTGGCAGGCAAACTGCAGAAGAACGAGCAGGCTGCTATTCCCCATTGTTGATCAGCGCAATTTTGACGTCAAACTAGCTGAAAACTTTTGAGAGGATTTATTTAATGTTCCCTAGTTAGATTTTATCTCATCTCGCTCTGGTAAGCATTAGTTGTCGATCTTGTTGTTGTTGATGTGCATAGGCAACTGAGGGAGAAATAACCTACCTTTTCATGGTTGTTTGATCAATAGGACTGTGAAGTTCCCAAATGTAAGAGGATTCCTGTAGTATTTACATATTTGCAGAAATCCATTCAGGTTTATTTTGTGGCTTTTGGTGAATACGTTCTAATGATCTAAAGCCACGCTGTTGCTACTGTCTGTAAACACACAGTCCAGTTCGAAGGGAATGATGGCAGGTCGTGTGGCAAATGGCTTATTTGCATATAGGCCTACTGATTGGCTATGGCGCACCGGTCTGCGTAGACTCCGGTCCTGGACAAGACAGATGTTTTTATTAGGTTTCATGTACTGCAGTGTCTATTAATTGTCAAAACGCAT
This sequence comes from Salvelinus alpinus, assembly GCF_045679555.1. Classification (NCBI taxonomy): domain Eukaryota; kingdom Metazoa; phylum Chordata; class Actinopteri; order Salmoniformes; family Salmonidae; genus Salvelinus; species Salvelinus alpinus. The sequence continues at coordinate 56,633,614 of NC_092088.1, read as the reverse complement.
GGCCGCTTTCCCACTCTATATTGCTAATTCAAGTTCTCAAATTGTTCCAAGAACGTGAAGAAACAACGTTCTTTTGTGTGAATTTCAGTACTTCAGCATAACGTCAGCATAACTAAAGAAAACTTTTGTAACTTTCATAGAACGTTCTAAGAATGTTATTTAAAAACATATACAGTACATTCCGTTCTCAGCATCAACAAACCTCTCTATCCTCTATCCCGTTAAGTTTGTTCAGGTGTGTTGGCCTCGCCCAGTAATTGGCCACACCTGATCTTAATAAAGGCTTGTTTCCTTCTAAATGAGTTTTATTTGAATAGACTAAAATGAACAGCTTTGTATGCATAAATAAACATGGCATGTTAGCTCCATTCTGGTGGCGAAGTGGAATAATTCCATGAGAACAGAAGATTATAGTTTTGAATCTCACTGATGCCGTGTCACAATAAAAAAGAAATGTGCTTGCATGATTAATGCCTAAGGAAATGAATTTCCGTGTATCCTATCTGTGCTTGGAGTTCAAAAAGGTTAACCCTAAATAAGCTAGCAGTATTATTAAAAGTTTTATTAAAACATTCAGTGAAAGTTTTAAGGAAGTTATTCACAAACCTCAAAATAATCTATAATTTCCGTTCTCAGAGCGTTAATAAAACCTCCCAGGAAAACTTTCTCAGAACCAGAGTAAAACTTTCTGAGAACCTCCCTGCAACCTAAGAATAAATGTTCCCACAACATGCAAAAAATGTAACTTCTGTTATTAAAATGTTAAAGTTACGTTTTACCAGTCAGGAAACTTATGGCTTTGTTCTCAGAACCAACTTTCAAGGAACAAAATGTGCTAGCTGAATACTCTACAGATTTGTTCTACCTCATTAAATCAATATTGCTTAAATTAAGCCAATGCCATCTTAAAATAGTTCCCTAAGATTAGATGCTGGGCCGTAGGCCCCCAGGACAGGAGATCCATGGGGCATGAAATCACTTCTCGCTGTGTGTCATAGCTGCTGGAGCCCTCACCTGCAAGCTGCCACAGAAGTGGTAGAGGGACTCGTCTCCTGTGTTGAGATGGTTGGTGTTTGTGGCGGCATCCAGTGAGTTGGGGGAGCGGTCCTTAGCCTTCTGGGAAGGAGTGGTGGTGGAGGTGGTGGTCTGCACCGGAGGCATGGGCTGCCAAACTCCCACGTCTGTCCCGTTCCCAAACGCGTGGATGGCTTTGCCTACAGAGAGACCAGACTCTGTGTTAGACTACTACACCAATGTTGCATTGGGAGAAGAGATTGAGAGAGAAAGTTTTAATTTTTCCACATTTTGTTGTGTTACAGCCTGAATTGAAAATGTATTAAATATAGATTTTGTGTGACTGGCTTACACAATTTTTTTTTAAACAAATTAAATCAAAATCAAAAGCTGAAATGTCTTGAGTCAATAAGTATTCAACCCCTTTGTTATGGCAAGCCATTAGTAAGTTCAGGAATAAAAATGTGCGTAACAAGTTGCAATAATGGAGTTTAACATGATTTTTTTTACTACCTCAGCTCTGTACCAAACGGAGTCGAGCAGTGAATGTCAAACACAGATTCAACCACAAAGACCAAGGAGGTTTCCATGCCTCGCAAAGAAGGGCACCCATTGATAGATGGGTAAAAAAGCAGACAATGAATATTCCTTTGAGTATGGTTAAGTTACTACACTTTGGATGGTGTATCGATACACCTAGTAACTACAAAGCTATAGGTGTTCTTCCGAACTCTGTTGCCAGATAGGAATGGAGCAACTGTAAGCACAGGCAAAATCCTAGAAGAAAACCTGGTTCAGTCTGCTTTCCACCAGACACTGGGAGATGAATTCAGCTTTCAGCAGGATAATAACTTGAAACACAAGGCCACATCTACGCTGAAGTTGCTTACTAAGAAGACAGTGAATGTTCCTGAGTGGCCGAGTAACAGTTTTGACTTAAATCTACTTGAAAATCTAGCGCAAAACATGAAAATGGTTGTCTAGCAATGATCAACAACCAATTTGACAGAGCTCAAAGAATTTTGAAAAGAATAATGGGCAAATGTTGCACAATCCAGGTGTGGAAAGCTCTTACAGACTTACCCAGAAAGACTCACAGCTGTAATGGCTGACAAAGGTGTGTCTACAAAGTATTGACTCAGGTGTGTGAATACTTATGTAAATGTCATATTTCTATGTTTCATTTTCAATACATTTGGAAAAATGTCTAAAAATAGGTTTTCACTTTGACATTATGGGGTAGGTATTGTGTGTAAATATATTTAATCAATTTTGAATTCAGGCTGTAACACAACAAAATGTGGAAAAAGTCAAGGGGTGCGAATACTTTCTGAAGGTACTACATAAGGATAGAGGTGGGCCTTGAGGGTGAAGGAGAAGAAGCAAGATTGTGAATGTAGATATGCCAAATTTATGTGCAGCATATGTCAGTGGCGTTCTGTGCCGCTTAAGATATTTTTTTAATGAGCATGGTCTTATTTATATTACAGCATTTTCGATGACTGTCATTCATATTCCCCATTCACCCAGCTCAATGGAACATCGATAGGTGTAGGCTACTACATGATACTCAAATGTTCCCTATACACAGCATGAGGTTGCTACAACCTAGCCTATGAATGAAAGTTTACAACGTACTGTAGGTGCACAGATCGAGAGAAATTTGAGTAATCAAGGTGACAGATATTGACACTTTCAATAGCGCCTTGCACACTCTTGCCTGCATTTAGATGATCTAGGGTGTAATCATTAGTCCAACAGTTGCAAACAATATTTTCAGGTATGTTTATCCCCGTTTCGTTCTGTTTGCTTCCGTTTAAAAAACGTTCAATAAAATCACCGGAATGAATACACCCCTGATCACACAGTTCACTTTCATAGCAGCCACATAGAAACAGCATGATCCCATTGTGGACTTCAGTGCACAACACATCAGCTGTTCGTGACCAGGCAAAACAAAAATTCCAAGCCAAAACTTTATATCATAACCACTAACCACAGCTTACATTGTTGTCACCATATTAGCTGATGTCAAAGTCAACATAGCTACTAGAACTAACGTATTAGTAAACCTGCTACAATCATGCAGTAGAGTGTAGATACTGTAGTAAGCAGTATAGCAGTGACACCGGTGTGCCCCGGTGACGATACATTTATAAATCTAATAGGTTACCTTGACTTGGAAGAGTTCTAGTGTCTGATAGCCATAGCCAGCTAGCTAACATAAACTCAGCAAAAAAAGAAACGTCCCTTTTTTAGGACCCTGTCTTTCAAAGATAATTCGTAAAAATCCAAATAACTCCACAGATCTTCATTGTAAAGGGTTTAAACACTGTTTCCCATGCTTGTTCAATGAACCATAAACAATTAATGAACATGCACCTGTGGAACGGTTGTTAAAACACTAACAGCTTACAGACGGTAGGCAATTAAGGTCACAGTTATGAAAACTTAGGACACTAAAGAGGCCTTTCTCTGAAAAACACCAAAAGAAAGATGCCCAGCGTCCCTGCTCATCTGCGTGAACGTGCCTTAGGCATGCTGCAAGGAGGCATGAGGACTGCAGATCTGGCTAGGGAAATAAATTGCAATGTCCATACTGTGAGACGCATAAGACAGCGCTACAGGGAGACAGGACGGACAGCTGACCGTCCTCGCAGTGGCAGACCACGTGTAACAACACCTGCACAGGATCGGTACATCCGAACATCACACCTGCGGGACAGGTACAGGATGGCAACAACAACTGCCCGAGTTACACCAGGAACGCACAATCACTCCATCAGTGCTCAGACTGTACGCAATAGGCTGAGAGAGGCTGAACTGAGGGCTTGTAGGCCTGTTGTAAGGCAGGTCCTCACCAGACATCACTGGCAACAACGTCGCCTATGGGCACGAACCCACCGTCGCTGGACCAGACAGGACTGGCAAAAAGTGCTCTTCACTGACGAGTCACGGTTTTGTCTCACCAGGGGTGATGGTTGGATTCGCGTTTATCGTCGAAGGAATGAGCGTTACACCGAGGCCTGTACTCTGGAGCGGGATCGATTTGGAGGCGGAGGGTCCGTCATGGTCTGGGGCGGTGTGTCACAGCATCATCGGACTGAGCTTGTTGTCATTGCAGGAAATCTCAAAGCTGTGGTACCCTTCCTGCAGGCTCATCCTGACATGACCCTCCAGCATGACAATGCCACCAGCCATACTGCTCATTCTGTGGGTGATTTCCTGCAAGACAGGAATGTCGGTGTTCTGCCATGGCCAGCGAAGAGCCCACATCTCAATCCCATTGAGCATGTCTGGGACCTGTTGGATCGGAGGGTGAGGGTTAGGGCCATTCCCCCCAGAAATGTCCGGGAACTTGCAGGTGCCTTGGTGGAAGAGTGGTAACATCTCACAGCAAGAACTGACAAATCTGGTGCAGTCCATGAGGAGGAGATGCACTGCCGTACTTGATGCAGCTGGTGGCCACACCAGATACTGACAGTTACTTTTGATTTTGACACCCCCTTTGTTCAGGGACACATTATTCAATTGCTGTTAGTCACATGTCTGTGTAGCTTGTTCAGTTTATGTCTCAGTTGTTGATTCTTGTTATGTTCATACAAATATTTACACATGTTAAGTTTGCTGAAAATAAACGCAGTTGACAGTGAGAGGACGTTTCTTTTTTTGCTGAGTTTAGTATCCCTCTCTGTTTGAGTATGCTAAACTAGCTAGCTGCATTTGGTAGCTAAGCTATGCTAACCTTTATGTGGTCTTTTTGAAGAACGTTTTGTTAACAATGAAAATTAAAATACATTTTTGAATCAAGTCCTGAAGTGGTATCGATATATTGACAAAAAAATCTTTCATATGGGGAGGAACGGGAGAAGAGCTGTCAAACTTTATGGCATTACTCAATGACATTGACCCCAATCTCAAATTCACTATTGAATGTGACACTAAACGTGTTCATTACCTCAATATGTGGATTGAGAAATCAAATGGAACCCTGTTTAGAAAAGAAATGGACAGAAATACTCTATTACAGGGCGACAGCTTCCACCTGAGCCATTAAAAAGAGGACTTCCAAGAAGCCAGTATTTCAAACTGGGCCGTATATGCCACTCCACAGAGGACTATCTAGAAAAAGCAGCGGAGATGCGCAATAGGTTTCTAAGAGGCTACTCTCCACAATGTGTGGAAGAAAAATACCCACTCGAGCTATAGAACACTGTAATTGTAACGATGTACGCTGAGAGTCGAAAAGCAAGTTCAGGGAGTGAATATATTTCATAAATAAATGAATAAACCAAGAAACACAAACAGCGCACCGTCATGAAACAGGAACAATGACGACTGGGGAAGAAACCAAAGGGAGTGACATATATAGGGCAGGCAATCAAGGAGGTGATGGAGTTTAGGTAAGTTTCATAATGCACTGATGCCCGTAACGATGGTGACAGGTGTGCGCCATAACGAGCAGCCTGGTGACCTAGAGGCCGGAGAGGGAGCACACATGGCAGTAATGTTCACCACCACATATACTTTGAACTCACGCAAAGTGGGAGATGCTGTCAAGAAACACTGGCATGTTTAATCATCGGAACCAGCTTGCCTGCTGAATTTAAGAATCGACCACTTATAAGAGATGTTGCAATTTACGCGATAAATTGGCCCATGCCAACTGCCAGCCACAAAAGAAAATCAGCCAGGCTCTTTCATGCCCTCTTCCGAATGGTAGCTATAAATGCAGAGGTTGCACAAGGTGCAACAATATGATGAAGGGTGAATATTTCTGCCACCCACATACAGGAATACAGTTCCAAATAAATTACATTATTACGTGTTCCACCACCCATGTTATTTACATTATTAAATGTTCATGTGGGCTGTGTTATGTAAGTAAAACCTCTCGTTCTCTCAAACAGAGAATTAGTGAACATAAAAGTTCAATCAGGAGAAACGACAGGGATTACTCAGTCAAAGGACATTTTAATGACCAAAAACATGACATTTTTACCTTTAGATTTTGTGGCACAGAGAAAGTTAAGATATCAGACAGGGGAGGTGATATAAATAGTACTCAGAGCAAAAGAGAATGTTTTGGGATTTTCACCCTCCAGACATTTTTCCTAAAGGTCTTAATGATGAAATGCCTATGTATGTGATGTTGTAAATGTGAACATGAATTAATGCCCCCATTTCAGATTACTCTGACGTTTTTCTTGCGCTGTACCCAATGATTTATGAAGACTTGCTTGGTGGGTCGATGTCCTGATTGTGGTTTTACAGACGTGTTTAATACGTTTTATGTACACACTTTATTAGAATATTTATGAAATGCACATTGTTATTTTTGGTAACATTACTTATTTTCCCTCGATTCCAACCCCATTCAATGCATGGAACGGATGTGAGTGGAGCTATGTCTATATAAGGGTGCTAATAAAAACAAACTCTAAGGCCTCGAGGCCGATACCTAAAGCTTTTTAAAGAGCAGTGATACTATCAAGAGCAGTGTGTGGGTTTCTTCTTTCTTTCTCATCTTATTCAACTGTTAGCATGTACCTGAAAAAAAGATAACTCAAATGTGCGAGTGCCCTTTGAATTTTTAAATGAGTAAAAGTGAAAAAAATACAAAATATAGCTAGCTTTCTCTCTCTCTCGCTCTTGCTTCTCCTTCATTTTTAAAAAATAAATACATTTGTTCAAAACTGTTCAACTATTGTCTTTCTCTATGAGTCAACTACAAACCACATTTTATGCACTGCAGTGCTAGTTAGCTGTAGCCTATGTTTTAGTACTAGATTAATTCTCTTATCCTTTGATTGGGTGGACAACATGTCAGTTCATGCTGCAAGCGCTCTGATAGGTCGGAGGACGTCCTTTGGAAGAGAGAGAGAGAGAGAGAGAGAGAGAGAGAGAGAGAGAGAGACTACATCTAAGTCCAAAACAAAAAGCTTTTCATAAAGCCATTACTGGAGTAAAACACTATCCATTATTAAGCAATCTTTTCCAAACACTGTGGAATAGGTGGGAGAGAACAATCAAATTATATGGAATTACACTGGGGGAAAAACTCTAGTGAGTGTGGTTTAGTTTGCCTGAGCTGAGGGATATGAATATGTTAGCTAGGGACATAATAATAATAACAAAGTGATGATGAGGCTATTTACCCTATCCATTAGTGTGCATACAATGCACCTGGTCTATCTATGAAGTAAAGCAGACAGGGAGATCTGAAGATAAATGGACCAGAGTTATGCACCGCTTTTCCTACTATTTTTTTGTTTTTTGTTTTAATTGTCAGCTCATTTAGGCTGGAAACTTCTAGGGCTGTAAAGTTCTCTGGCACCGCCACACCTCTCAAAGGCTGGCTGTGAGCGAATAAATTAGAGCTGATTTCATTATCTTGCTGTGAAGAAAGCGGGTGTGCCTCTGAGCCTATCCTAGTGCCCTAATGCTTTGTGCTAGCACAGCAGCGGCCTGATGAGCGTATTGAATTTGTTGATATGGTCTTTTACGGAGCTTTGTTCTCCAACAAAGACTAATTAGAGACACAGCATTAGACTGTGTTGTCTGTCACGACTGATGAGGTGCTTCTCTTGTTTGGGCTCGTATTTAGGCATAAAGCTTGTGCTGTGAAACATGAGTTTAGCTCCCATTTAGCTCTAGCTCAATGTCAGAGGTTTCAATGGAGTTTGAGGAACCCTGCTGAAGCAATCAGCAGCAGTTGAGAAATTCTGACATGTATTACCTACCAGTCAAGCCCCTGAGAATACATACCGTATACACCCCTAATAGGATGAGTGTTTTCCTACAGGCGTCGACTACAAACTGGACACATACAGTGGGGAGAACAAGTATTTGATACACTGCCGATTTTGCAGGTTTTCCTACTTACAAAGCATGTAGAGGTCTGTAATTTTTATCATAGGTACACTTCAACTATGAGAGACGGAATCTAAAACAAAAATCCAGAAAATCACATTGTATGATTTTTAAGTAATTAATTTGCATTTTATTGCATGACATAAGTATTTGATACATCAGAAAAGCAGAACTTAATATTTGGTACAGAAACCTTTGTTTGCAATTACAGAGATCATACGTTTCCTGTAGTTCTTGACTAGGTTTGCACACACTGCAGCAGGGATTTTGGCCCACTCCTCCCTACAGATCTTCTCCAGATCCTTCAGGTTTCGGGGCTGTCGCTGGGCAATACGGACTTTCAGCTCCCTCCAAAGATTTTCTATTGGGTTCAGGTCTGGAGACTGGCTAGGCCACTCCAGGACCTTGAGATGCTTCTTACAGAGCCACTCCTTAGTTGCCATGGCTGTGTGCTTCGTGTCGTTGTCATGCTGGAAGACCCAGCCACGACCCATCTTCAATGCTCTTACTGAGGGAAGGAGGTTGTTGGCCAAGATCTCGCGATACATGGCCCCATCCATCCTCCCCTCAATACGGTGCAGTCGTCCTGTCCCCTTTGCAGAAAAGCATCCCCAAAGAATGATGTTTCCACCTCCATGCTTCACGGTTGGGATGGTGTTCTTGGGGTTGTACTCATACTTCTTCTTCCTCCAAACACGGCGAGTGGAGTTAGACCAAAAAGCTCTATTTTTGTCTCATCAGACCACATGACCTTCTCCCATTCCTCCTCTGGATCATCCAGATGGTCATTGGCAAACTTCAGACAGGCCTGGACATGCACTGGCTTAAGCAGGGGGACCTTGCGTGCGCTGCAGGATTTTAATCCATGACGGCGTAGTGTGTTACTAATGGTTTTCTTTGAGACTGTGGTCCCAGCTCTCTTCAGGTCATTGACCAGGTCCTGCCGTGTAGTTCTGGGCTGATCCCTCACCTTCCTCATGATCATTGATGCCCCACGAGGTGAAATCTTGCATGGAGCCCCAGACCGAGGGTGATTGACCGTCATCTTGAACTTCTTCCATTTTCTAATAATTGCGCCAACAGTTGTTTCCTTCTCACCAAGCTGCTTGCCTATTGTCCTGTAGCCCATCCCAGCCTTGTGCAGGTCTACAATTTTATCCCTGATGTCCTTACACAGCTCTCTGGTCTTGGCCATTGTGGAGAGGTTGGAATCTGTTTGATTGAGTGTGTGGACAGGTGTCTTTTATACAGGTAACGAGTTCAAACAGGTGCAGTTAATACAGGTAATGAGTGGAGAACAGGAGGGCTTCTTAAAGAAAAACTAACAGGTCTGTGAGAGCCGGAATTCTTACTGGTTGGTAGGTGATCAAATACTTATGTCATGCAATAAAATGCAAATTAATTATTTAAAAATCATACAATGTGATTTTCTGGATTTTTGTTTTAGATTCCGTCTCTCACAGTTGAAGTGTACCTATGATAAAAATTACAGACCTCTACATGCTTTGTAAGTAGGAAAACCTGCAAAATCGGCAGTGTATCAAATACTTGTTCTCCCCACTGTAGAAACTGTGTCCTGTTCTTGCTGACAGACGCGAGTGGGGTTGAATACTGGGCCTTTACTCTGCAAACACCATGTCTAAGCAATGTTAGAATCCAGACACACAGGTAGGCCAGGCAGGCTGTTCCAGCTGCACAGGAATGCAGTGTTTGTCTTACCAAAAGCAGAGAGTAGATAGATCCCATGTTTAAACACAGGGAATATCACACTGTGTGCAAACAGCTCCGAATCTGCAGAATCTGCTACTGACAGGAAAAAGTAATTTACCTGACCTTCAACAAGTGCAAACAGCAAATGGGTAAACATGATATCATATCACTCAGTGACATTTGCATCAGCCATTACACTGACAGACTGAGGCATTCGTGTACAATGGCCCTCTGTTGAGTCAAACAAATAGGCCCAGGTGCGGTAACACCACATTCAAGTAGTTAACGATTAACATTGACTTTATTGCAATAGTCCGAGTTCTTGGGTTTACTTTGCCTAGTCAAATTGAACCAAGATGTAATCAATCAGTATAGGGATTGGATTTGCTACTGAAGGACACAGTTAAAGGGAGTAGTTCAGTCAATCCTCCCCTCTCTTTAAAGAGAGATGGTTTTTATAGGAGAGGTAACAAAAGCTAATCTCAGTTTTTTTTAACTAGGAGTGAGTGCTTAGAGGTGGCATAAAGGAACCATGCCACTGTGCCCACTGGAGGTCCATTCATGCTGTTGGCCAGAAGAATAGCGCCATTACTGCTCTCCTAAGTGATTTCTCAGGGGCACCGAGGGAATTTATGGATTGGTGATAATTCTGCCTGTACTCAGTGTGACCTCTCTGTTAGGATGTTCTTTGTCACAATGCTACTGCTACCGGCAAATGGACCACCAAGAACTCTATATGCCATTTAGCAGAAGTTACTCTACTTCTCTTCCTCCTTTTTGGTGATGTAACAACACTGTAATGCCTTTTATTTTCCAGGTAAGTTCACTGAGAACACATTCTCATTTACAGAAACTACCTGGGGAATAGTTACAGGGGAGAGAACGGGGGGTGAATAAGACAATTGTAAACTGGGGATGATTAGGTGGCCAGATTGGGAATTTAGCCAGGACACCGGGGTTAACACCCCTACTCTTACAGTAAGTGCTATAGGATCTTTAGTGACCACAGAGAGTCAGGATACCCAATGTCCCATCCAAAAGACAGCACCCTACACAAGGTAATGTCTCCAAACATTGCCCTGGGGCTTTGGGATATTTTTTTTAGACCAGCGGAAACTGTGCCTCCTACTGGCCCTCCAACACCACTTCCAGCAGCATCAGGTCTCCCATCCAGGGACTGACCAGGACCAACCCTGCATAGCTTCAGAAGCAAAACAGTAGTGGAATGCAGGGTGGTATGCTGCTGGCATCCCTATTGTCATCGCTGAACAACGATGTATGACAAATACTGAACCACCATCACTGTACTGGACTAAAGGATGGTGTGAGAGAACAATAGTAATTTACTCTGTTGAGGGAAATTCAGTTGAGGATCCTTAACCAGGAATAATATATGCTTAGCATGAGTAGACACAATTCAGCAGCTATGCTTTGTCTACTAATGCCTTCTAAAAGAGACTAGAAGGCCCCGTGGTTAAGGGCATGGAGCAAGGCCCTGTCACAGCTCCGGAGCCACACCAGCACTGACGGGTGTGTGAGAGTGCATCTGTCACTGTGTGTTAGTGCCGTCCCAGCTTAATGAAATGGGAGAGTAGAGGAAGATAGAGAGAGCGAGTCTACTACTATTACTTTTATTTATTATTATTCATATTGCTATTGTTGTAGTTGCTGTTAATGTTAATATCATTACCACTACTACTTCTATTATTATTATTTATGTATTACTGTTAGTCCAATCATTGCTGTTATGTATGTACGTATGTATGTAAGTCATTTAACTTTCCATGTCAATAAAGTCTATTGAATTGAATTGAGAGAGGGGGAGAGAGAGAGGGAAAGTGTGAGAGAGGGGGAGAGAGAGAGACGGCGAAGGCACAACCATGCCTTGGCATCTCTGAGGAAATCAGAGGCTAGGCTCTCTGCTTGTGCCATCAAACCCCTGAAACTTATCCAGAATGCCACAGCCCGTCTGGTGTTCAACCTTCCCAAGTTCGAAACATGTCACCCTGTTCCTTCGCACTCTCCACTGGCTCCCAGATCTGCCCCTCCCTACCTTAAGTCTATGCTCAACACTTCCACTTCTTTTCTTACTAGCACTAAAAAGTGTTACTTACTATGACAGTGATTTGTAGTCGTCTTACCTTAAGCTGAATGCATTAACTGTAAGTCCCTATGTATAAGTGTCTACTAAATTACAAAAATGTACATTTTAAATGGGATAGAGGGAGAGATGGACACAGTATAATTCGGAAAAACTTCACAGGCTCTTCCTGGATGTCTTGAGGAGCCCAGAGACATGTAGTGACAGAGCGAAACACCCCGAATAACCACAGTAGCTTGACCTCTCAATGGTAGTTTCGGAAATCACAGACCTGCACTGTAAAAAGTGGGATGACGCTGTTGTTAATCTGAAGTGTTTATACTGATTGGAATGATTGAAAATTACGCTTTGATATGTTCAACCTAATCTATTCACTTCGCCTGAAATCAAATAACAAATTCGACAGATCAATGTGATTTAAAAAAATTGAATGAACGTTTCCAAGAGCTCTCTATACAATCTGTATTGCGGAAGTTCAGCTTTACAGTGTGATTGAAATTCAAAGGCAATTTCCCCACGTTAGCGGAGACTGCATTCACTGAAAACGCTACATATGTCAGCTCAATTGGAAATTTCCTTTACATTTCTATCGCACATTCTCTAACGCTTCAGCGATACAGATTGAATAGAGCCCTAAATTGCTTTCAACACCTCAAGCATCAGAAGAGTTGGAGGTGTGGCTTATTGGGGGTGTGGCTTTCAGTTTGTTATTTTTGTCCACCCGTGAGAGTGGTCATTCCAGTTCATGTGGTCTGTTGTAGTTGTTATTTAAACTTAAACCTGTACACTGCCAGCATATGTAATGATACTTGCATAAGAGCATGTGATACTAAAGAGCATGATAAGGTTTCTATGTTACAGTAGCCAATGCTTGGTTATGATAGTGTAGCTACTAAATGTGAATGTGTAGTGCAAAGAATATTTTTGGAAACATTATTTCAAGTTATTGAACCAACTTAATTTCTTGATTTACAGGGAATTTATTTAATTGCTTGTACCCTAATTGAAGACATTTGGATTGGTAATTCCAAATAAAAAATGTAACTTTGAACAAGATGAAAAAATGGGTTGTATTAACATGACATTGTCACGGATCCCTCCATAACTTTCATCACGCACACCTGTCCCATATTCCCACTGATTGTATATATGTGCCCTTTGGTTTCCATTGGGCGGTCGATTATTGTTACAATGTCCGTTGGTGCGTGTGAGTACCTGTTCTATGTGTGTTTTGGCTTTGGCGCCTTTGTGGATTGCGCAGATGATTACGGGTCTCGTCCCATGTGTTAATCATTGTGCGCGTGTGTTATTTATTCAAGGTACTCCTCGCTCTTTTGTTTGGGTTTCTACCCTGTGTTTTGTTACGTGTTTGTTTGGTCTTCGTCCCTGTGCCTTTACATGGCACTCCGTAATTTGGGCTTAATAAAAACCCTTATTAAGCATTCTTGTCCCTGTCTCCCGAATCCTTCATGCCAGCGTGACAGAAATATTAGTTTGTATTTGTTATTAGGTTTTTAACCAAAGTGTAAAAGTAATTTGCGTGTTGAAAGAAATAAGTTGCAACTTGAAATACAGGTTTGGTAATAATCAAATAAAACATTTGGCATTGAATCATCTTTTGGTTTTGTTAGGATTTATGTTTATGCACTATAGCCGGGTAGCATATAGGTTGAAGATGAATATTGTTTTGTTACACACACACACACACAATACAGAGGGGGGTGTATGTGTAGGTGTGTAAGGACTGACCACCACAGGCCATAAAAGCTGTGGACAGTCTGGAGAGGGGAGGGGTGCATCACTCTGGGCCAACCAGGGTGGTGATGAGACTGTTCAGTACCATATTAGGAATTGTTTGAGTGAAGAATCGAGGGGGACACAGGACGGAGCTGCTCTACCCAACAACCAGATGTGGACGAAGGAAAACGCCAAGGGGCTTGGACAAGTTCGGGGGCCCACAAAGGAGGAGCAAGAGTATTAACCATGCTAAACCTCTACTATGATAGGCCAACTGGACAAGTTGAGAATAAAATTGTCATATTATAAAAACTACTATTTGAGTACATTCCACAGTTCTCTGATCTACCCTGCGCGGAGATACAGTGAACCCGTATATACGAAAATTGCATTTACCATTTATCGTTTGAGTTTAATTAAAATACTTAAAATATATTCGGTGACTATGAATCACATTTTGTCCTGATGCCAGATTTGAACTGACTCAAATCTCTTTCAGTTTCAATAAATGTAGTATTTTTCAATTGAGAAAACCTAACTCATTTATGTTTTCAAATGGAAAATAATTTGGATTTCTATCAGCCTAATTGAGGTGTAGATTACATCTCATATTCCAGTGTTCGAACTTGTAAACATGGCTGCATGGGATTTCTCTCAGTGATACTTAGTGCAACCAATGGCAATGTCCGCTTTAGGTATAATGCCGGAGCTACTTGTGGATTTGACAGCTCTAACTCAGTTCCACCTCCGACATCGTCAAAACAAGCGTTATGCAGATGTTGGCTAAAGAGCCCATGGTCTGGGAATTATGTAGTATTTTCTGGGCAGGAAAACATTTGGGGAGGATGCCCTTCAGACAAATCTCCTAACAAATCATGAGTTTGAGTAGACGGGGCTTAAAAACAATCCCCTCAGGAACATGACATCGGTGGACACACCCAAATGAAAATATACTATAGTGTCACGCCCTGATCTGTTTCACCTCTACTTGTGCTTGTCCCCACCCCCTCCACGTGTCACCTATCTTCCCCACTTATCCTCTGGGTATTTATACCTGTGTTTTCTGTCTGTCTGTTGCCAGTTCGTCTTGTTTGTTCAAGCCTACCAGCGTTTTGTGTCTCTCTTTTCCAGTTTCTCTTTTCTTGTTCTCCTGGTTTTTGAGCCTTGCCTGTCCTGACCCTGTATCCACACGCCTGACCACTCTACCTGGCCCTGAGCCTGCCTGCCGTCCTGTACCTTTGCTCCACCTCTGGATTACCGACCTCTGCCTGACCTGACCCTGAGCCTGCCTGCCGTCCTGTACCTAGGCCTCTACTCTGGATTATCGACTTCTGCCGGACCTGACCCTGAGCCTGCCTGCCTGCCGTCCTGTACCTAGGCCTCTACTCTGGATTATCGACTTCTGCCGGACCTGACCCTGACCCTGAGCCTGCCTGCCGTCCTGTACCTAGGCCTCTACTCTGGATTATCGACTTCTGCCGGACATGACCCTGAGCCTGCCTGCCCGTTGTTACAATAAACATTGTTATTTCACACATTTTGCACTTGGGTCTTTCAGTACCTTGATTCCTGATACTATTTTATTCACTGTAGGGTTTTTGCAGACTTTAGTCCAGACATTACTGTAATATTTACAGTTTACTATTGTATAAATACTGTTGTATATTGTAGTATTTACTGTAGTGTTTTTGTGGACTGTAGTATTTACTGTAGTGTTTTTGCAGAAATTAATGTAGTATTTACCATAGTGTTTTTTCTTTCTCCTTCAGGAAACCTACTGGACAAAAACTAAAAGAGCAAATTTTCCATAACCTGTAGGTAGGTAGGTCTGAACACTTTTGGGTGGCACAAATTATGATATAGGGGAGGGGAATGGACTGGGAAGATGCAAATTAAATACTGTAGTATTACTATAGTTAAACTGCAGTGCTTTTGAGGACATTACTGTAGTTTTCTACTGTATACTACAAAATTCTATAGTAAGTACTACACATGATTGAGGGATACTACAGCGTGTCATATTTTATTCTACAGCAGCGGTTCTCAAACATCTCCTCGGGGACCTACAGCCATTCCATGTATTTGATCTATTCCAGGGCTAGCACACCTGATTCAACTTGTCAACTAATCATCAAGCCCATGACTAGGTGAATCAGGTGAGCAATGTCAGGGATAAAACAAAATAGTGAAATGTCTGGGGTCCCAGGGGAGAGGTTTAAGAACCACTGTTCTACAGTATACTACAGTTTACTACAGAATTCTATAGTAAGTACTGTAGTATTGTCACGTTCTTCATCCTCCTAGTCTGAGGAGGAGTAGGAGATATCGGACCAATACGCAGCGTGGTGAGTATTCATAGTTATTACAATACTTTCAAGAAAGAACAAAAACAATAAACTGACAAAATAAACGAAGACGCAACAGTCCCGAAATAGTGAACACTAAACACAGGAACACACGAACAGGAACAATCACCCACAACCCACAATACAAAACAGGCTACCTAAATATGGTTCCCAATCAGAGACAACGACTAACACCTGCCTCTGATTGAGAACCATATCAGGCCAAACACATAGAAACAGACAAACTAGACATACAACATAGAATGCCCACTCAGATCACACCCTGACCAAACAAAACATAGAAACATACAACGCAAACTATGGTCAGGGCGTGACAAGTATTCTATAGTAAATTGATGTAGGCAATGTGTTCATGTGGGCAATGTGCAGATAACTAGGCTAGTTCTAGCCACAGCCAGTCAGTGGTTGTAAGCATGTAACGCTGACGTCATGGCGCAAGCAAACTACTCACGATATACACTCATTGAAAATATCCTCCACCAGCGCTAGCCCCCGAAAATGTTTAAGGACATGAACAGATAATACTTTGGACGGCTTTCCCAACGCCACCCTTTCCTCTCTGACAAACTGACATTGGTCTAATTGAAGACATGTATGATTAAACATTTGTACATTGTTGGAAGAAACCCGTCTGTCTAGATAGACCAGGGTTCCCAACTGGTGTCCCGCGGATGATTTTATTTGGCCCCCCAAGCTTTCTGAGCAAAAAAAAATATATATATATTTTCTTTGTACATAAAAGACTGTAAACACGCCAGCAGTGATTTTCATTTTGGAAATCTGTTCCAAAGTATTCCCTCGCAAAATATAGATATATGAGATCATATACAAATGTAAGCAATGTTTGAAATTATTATGTTTTAGTCAAATATATCTGTTTAGGCTTCTAGCTGTCACTATGCAGTCTGCAAATTATTTATAATTATGTTCTGGCCCCCTGACAAGGGAAAGGGGGATACCTAATCAGTTGTACAACTGAATGCATTCAACTGAATTGTGTCTTCCGCATGTAACCCAACCCCTGAATCAGAGAGGTGCAGGGGGCTGTCTTAATCGACATCATCAGCGCCCAGGGAGCAGTTGTTGTTGGGGGTTAACTGCCTTGCTCAGGGACAGAACAACGGATTTTTACCTTGTCGGCTCGGGGATTTGATCCAGCAACCTTTTGGTTACTGGCCCAACACTCCTATCCGCCAGGCTACCTGCTCAATATATTTCTTTCCCTTGCGGCTAAATCTAGTTGATGATCCGAGATAGACTACTCAATGGCTTTCTTTCTCAAAACTAAAACCCAAAAGCAGTGGGTCAAAAAGACTTCAATGACAACGAAATTCCACTAAAGAAATGTTTCTATTGCAATAATGCTATGTTGTGATCATTGTCACATAGAGTTTTATAAATACATTTATTCTCAATCTCTACAATACAGTGAAAACAAACTTATGCATAGGGTCAGTGAGAGCATGACTATATTGGATACTACTGGCTTTGACTGAAATAAAGCGCTGAGAGAGACAATGCCATACAAATAACACAGCAGAGGAAGTTGAGCTGTGATTGCACAAAGAAAAGCACCACAGCCATGGATCTGCTATCTCCAGAGGCCTGACACCTTGTGATAGTGAAGCAGCCGTATTTATTAAAGGAGGAGAGGAGGGAGGGAGGGGAGGTGGGTTAATTAAAGCTGTCTGATATGTGAAAGGACGGTCATAGAGTTAGAAGACAATGCCCTGGTTGCTGATCTGGGAGAGCTATGCGGATATTGGAACCCTTTACTCACACACACAAACATATATTCACGTGTGCATGCATGCACCCACACAGCCTTATCGCTGTTTCTTCCTCCTCTCTGTCTGCTTTTCTGCTCCATCGGCAAAGAGCTCACAGGAGAGATGGAGTATCACTTGGGAGAGAGGGAGGGTAAAGGTGAGAGAGGGATGAACAATTGGCAGGAGACCCACAATGAAAGGGTGGAGGAGACAGGAAACTGGTAAGAGAATGAAACGGAGAGGAGAGGACAGGAGGAGGCTGGTCAGTCACTCACGGAGGCAGGTGTTGTCTGTGAAGAACTCTGTGAACTTGTCACACTCCTCCTTGCCATTGCCACTGCTGCTGCAGTCACAGTAGGGAACAACACTGATCTTAGGAGAACGCAGGTAGTTGGGTGTCATCACTGTACCTATAAGGAGGGGGGAAGAAACACAGTAGATTACTTAAAGAAACAGAGTTTATCTACCATATTGTTTTCTAAAGACATGTTATTCTCTGTGGCAGACAAAATAGTTTCCACCTCCCATTGCCCCAAACCATCATGCAATGTTGAATCCCTATCATACAGCAACTGTTAGCCCCCCAACATCTCAAGCTAGATTTTCATCCAATTCTCTGAACAACATGTAACACTGGAATCATCATGGAGTATTTCCAAAGGCAGTGTGACAAATACGGTTTCTTCCTCTTTTTAGTAAACTAAATAGCTGCAGTCAGAGATTTCTTGCTTCCTCAATGTATTGTTCTTCTACTGGCGTCCGTCCAAACAAGCCATTTTTGTTTTGCAGCAAAATTAATTGCCGTTTTGCTGGTTGCTGTGTGTACTATCTGCTACAGCTGTGCTAGTACGGGAAATGTGATGGCTTGAGCTAGGATGGGTCCCTCAGCACACAGAAGCAGAAGATAAAGGAGACTAATCTTCTCTACACACTTTCCTACCTCTTTCTTTATCTCTTTCACACGCTCATTCTCTCGCTCTATTGCATTTTCTGCAACTATGAGTCTTGGTTTCCTTGGTTTCCTCTGAACAATGAGCTAATTTCATCAAATGATGTGAAGGGGCATGAGGAAGTGGTGTGACGTTGGTTTGTGCTGTGCTAGAGCGAAGATGGGAAGGGGATTAAGGGCACCCTCTCTGACAGATGACCATAGCAACAGGAATGAGATCCAATCAGGGGACAGTATAAAGATTCAGTGAGAAAATGAGACCATAGGAAGACTCATCAATGTGTGTGAGGAAGAGTTTACTAATAGAGAAGGGAGAGACTCACCGATAAGGCCAGAGTAGGAGAGCAGGCAGTCAGCGTAGTTCTCCTTAAGACAGCCAGACAGGGAGCGTGGCTCAGACTGGCAGTTGGCAAAGAAATCAGCCAGACGGGACCTGAAAGACGCAACAAAAACAGTGAGTGTATCTGAACTTTCTTATCTCTCTTATAAAACAAACTGTCACAGTCAAATAGACAACATCAAAAGCACTCGCACTGATGCGCACACACCCACGGACACACGCCCACGGACACACAGGCACGCAAACGCACACACACACACACACACACACACACACACACACACACACACACACACACACACACACACACACACACACACACACACACACACACACACACACACACACACACACACACACACACACACACACACACACACACACACACAGCATGTATGGGTCTGTGTTGATTCTACTCTGTGATACACGTCCCATATGGTGAAGGAGCAGCCAACAAGTATGCCTGGTTTTATAATCCTTCCCCACAAACAGAGAGGAGCTCTGGATACCACTCATGATGGAGTTGGGATGCTAAGTACCACCTGGTGTTACACATTTGTTGAGAAGGGGAAGAGAGCGGGAACAAGAACATTTTGCTAAGTGAAGAGATAGAAAATAAGAGAAATATGGAGACAAAGAGAGAGAGTGAGCAAGCGAGAGATCGAGAGAGCGAGAGAGCGAGAGAGCGAGAGAAAGAGTTAGCGAGAGCGAGAGAGAGAGACACTGCACAGCCCTGAGGCTGGAATCGAAATGGAACCAATTTATTTGCACTAATGCCTCCATTTAATCCCAGACAGAGTGCTGTAGCTCTAGAGGCAATGGCAGACGTCACTCATTGAGTCCAGTCTGTTTCACTGCATTTCAATACAGCCTCTATTACTGCCAATGATACACAGGCCACTTATCCCAAACACATCCAATCCCCTGCCCAGTTATTCTAGCCTGAATACTGCTACATGACAGCTAAATGAAACACTTAAGGCAGAAAATACATGCATTCAGAAAGAGAATTGGAGTGTTTCACTGCTTAACCTGAATACTCTCAGTTATTGTAGGTATATTTAGTGTTTGCTTATATGCATTACATGTTGAATGGTAATGGTTTATTCCTGATGCAGTCTCCCAACATAGTATCCAGTTATCTTAACAGGTTTGTTTATGGTGTTTTTCACAGCTTTTATCAGGGCTTGGTATATTTCCCCACACCTCGAAGGTATGATAGCAACCGCCATGCTGTGCTAACTTAGACACCCCCTCACTTTGGTGGTGGGCTAGGACCTGTACTCTGTAGCACCTCTTCACATTACAGAGGATGCTATCTGAAAGACGGCTTGGGGAAATACACTGTTGACTTAAATGTAATTTTATCCATACATTGACATTGGTCAGTCTGTGTTGTAAATGTGGAGTCAGACACGTGAGACTATGTGATTGTTTGCTATGTTACATGTTTGATGTTGTTGGTCTTGCAAGAGGCCTGTGTACTATATTACGTACTCTGACAACTGTTTATCCTTGTGTACCTGCAGATGTAGTTGGTCTTGCAAGAGGCCTGCAAGGAGAGACAGTTGGGCTTTTCCTTGTCCTCATAGGAACAGACTGGTACAATGGTTTGGCGCCGGCGCTCGGAGCAGGCCGACTGATCGCCGGCTGGACAGGAACAGAACAGCATCCCGTAGCTGTGCTTGGGTGGCACCTTGTCAAAGAACTGCCGCAGGGCCTTGTGGCACTTGCGCTTGTTGCAGACCTCCGCAGTGGAGACACGGCTGGTGCAGGGGCTGATGTAGGCTGAGCGGTACTTCTTACAGGTGTCGTTCAGGTTGCAGGCCTTGGCTGCGTTCAGACAGTTGTTCTCCCTCGTCACCGCGGGCTCGCCTGTCACAAAAAGGACAACAGGGTTAGTTCATTTTCCATCATCTCTAGATTCGTGATCTATTGATTGATATAGATTGATAACACTGTCTATAATATGAACCTGATTGAACCTAACTAAATTGAGAGAGAGCTAGACAGAGTTATGCATCACTTGACCAAACTAATATTTGAGTGGATGGAAAAAAGAAGCAATATGTAAATATTTTAGGAACCTTGAAAATTTCTCCCATAATGATCTCTTCCTGGCCGTTGCTGATTGCTATCAAGCCGCCCATTTACTGCTTACCCTGTTTCTCGCCCTAAATCAAACAGTGCCCCTCCTCTCGGCAGCCCTGCAGGCCAAACAAATATGCAGCTCTCCTGAACGTCGGAGTCATCAAAGCATCCGGCACCACGGCCTGCTCATCTGTCAGGTCTCACTAATTGGCAGCTTTCTTACAGATCCCTCATTAATTAACATTTCAAGAGATTTTTGGGAAAATGGTGCAACAACAGCATTTTTCGGCAATAAAAAATGGGAGCAGTTGGTTGGTGGAAGCCGGCTTGAAAATAGTTAACACAGAAAATAGTGTTAACAAGATTCAACACTTGTCTGGATGAGGACACTGGGTGGGTCGTACACTGTGCTACAGGTGGTGTCACTCATGTCCACAGTGTCTATTCGTTTTTAAGCTTGCATGTGCTTGCCACCAGCAGCAACACCCATAAACAAAGAGGGAATAAGACTGACTCTCTCACACTTTGATTTCAATGTAAAACCTTAGCCCCAGGAAAGAGAGACAACTGATAGACACTAAAGTCTGTGAAGAGTAGAGTACCCCTGCCACACACACCCTTCACAGTGAAGACACTAACACACTGTTTCTGGTGCTGTAGACAGGAAGTGCCTTCTCTAAAGGTTGTAGATGTGCATTCAGGGTACCCGCTGGTCCCTGCGGCCAATCCCAGATGACTGGCCGGGCCGGTCTGGCCAGCTGGGGTTCACTGTGACCTTTCACTGAGATCTGGAAGTTCTCCTTCACTCAGTCTGTCTGTGCTGCTCTGCTCTACTCTGCTCAATGACCAGACACATCAATTCTGTCTAGAGAGAAGTACTCTACAGCTGCCTGGGAGATGCCTCTCCTGTCATCTGCTGGCCCTGAAGTCAGTCAGTCTGTCTAACACCAATAATAGGACAGTAGCCAAATGAGGACAAACCTGACCAGACATCCTCCCCCTCCTGTGTCCCTAAAAGGGCCTTTACCCTCAGGGTCCAATGGAAAAAAACAGAGTTCTGAGTTATGTTTGTCTGTGTGAGCATGTGAGTGTTTATACTGTATTAGCATGTGTGGACCTGTATCTGTGTGTGTCAAATCAAATCAAATTTTATTTGTCACATGCGCTGAATACAACAGGTGTAGACTTTACCGTGGAATGCTTACTTACGAGCCCTCTCCCAACAATGCAGAGTTAAAAAGTAAGAAAAATGTGCATTAAAAAAAGGAAATAGTTACACAATAAAGTAACAAATCAAATTTCTAATCAAAAGTGAG
The DNA here is from genome assembly GCF_045679555.1 of Salvelinus alpinus. NCBI lineage: Eukaryota > Metazoa > Chordata > Actinopteri > Salmoniformes > Salmonidae > Salvelinus > Salvelinus alpinus. The sequence goes on along the minus strand of NC_092088.1, from coordinate 56,611,348 downwards.
TGTTCATAGAGCCGGTACAAGAGAGTCAGTGTGTGTTTGCATTTGTGGTCGGGTGTGTATGTGCGTATGTGGGTGTCATGTGCCATGCAGCTGTCCAGTCACTCAGCCGTCTGTCTCCTCTCTCCCACAGAGGTAGACTGCGGTGTGTCAGGACCCTCTCCACATCCCTCTCTGCTGCACCCCTAGTGTCAGAGAACACATCTGCTGAACCCCGAGTGCGTTGCTGGCAGATGGCATCGTCTCTCAGGCAAACACATTCACACGCACCACATACACACACATACACACACACACACACACACACACAAAAATCCTCTATCCAGCTAAAAGTGTTTGCCCCATACATCCCTTCCTGCACATGCTCCCCTCCCTCCCATTGTCTCTCCCCTTCCCCCCTTACAGGCCCACACAGGGCTGGGGCCATCTGGTCTCTTCATAGGGAGCTGGAGCCCCCCAGCAGCTCTTGTTACCGATACAGCCTCAAATTGATTATCATGTCGCCTGTTTCCTCCAACCCCCTTCCTAATTGCAATTACCACGGGGCTCTAGGTCGAGTAATGACCTCTTCCTCCTCCAATCCACAGGACAAGAAAACAAGGCATAATATTTTGGGAATGTTCCCTCTTGAGAGATTGCTATGTATAATGGATGTGCCAAAAATCTTTGTCATCTTTATATTTGTCTTTATCTGTTGTTGTCTAGTACTGTCTTGTGGCTAGCTCATGACTTGCAGATGATTGTTGACACACCAACCAGGATTAAGGGGCAGGGCAAATTGTGACTGTTGTTGTTTTGGTAATCAGTGGCTTTATTCAGTTGCGCCGCTTTCTTGACATCTCAGTCGACCAGACAGGTCCTACAGGCCCTAATTTTGTCGCACCTGGACTCCTGCTCAGTTGTGTGGTCAAGTGCGGCAAAGAGGAACATAAGTAAATTGCAGTTGGTCCAGAACAGAGCAGCACGTATTGCACTTAGATGTACACAGAGGGCGAATGTCAGTAACATGCATGTCAGTCTCTCCTGGCACAAAGTTGAGCAGAGATTGACTGCATCACTATTGGTCTTTGTGCGAGGTGTTGATGTGTTGAAGGTAACCAAACTGTCTGTTCAAGCAGTCGGCACACAGTTCAGACACTCATCAGTACAACACAAGACATGCAATCAGAGGTCTCTTCACAGTCCCCAGGTCCAGACCAGAGGCTGGGAGACACAGAGTATTAAAGAGCCATGACTACATGGAACTCTCTGCCACCCCAGGTAACTCAAACTAGCAATACAACCAGATAAAAAAACTGATAAAAGAACACCTTACAGCACAACAGGGACTGTGAAGAGAGAGCCATTTTTTAATATTTTGTATTGTAATTTCCACTGTATTATTTATTTTTATAGGCAAGACAGTTAAGAACAAATTCTTATTCTTACAGATTTTTACCTTGTCAGTTCGGGGATTCGATCCACCAACCTTTTAGTTACTGGCCCAACACTCTAACTGCTAGGCTACCTGCCACCCCGTTATGCAGTTGGGCTTGCACAAATTCTTGGCTTGCGTGATCTGGAACAGCTCATAGGGCAGGAGCCATCATATATTATGTATACTATGTTATTATATTATGTATACTATGTATTTTATGCATTTTATTTGTTGTGCTTTGTTTCCTGTTTGGACCCCGGAAGAGTAGCCGCTACCTGTTATTTTGAATTTTTGTTATTTTATTAGCATCCCCATTAGTTGTTTCGAAAGCAGTCATGAAGCATGACATAATACAGAATATTAATAGACAATAACAGCTCAAGGACAGAACTACATACATTTGAAAACGGCAAACATGGCCTACAAATCAACACATGCACACAAAATATCTAGGTCAAATAGGGGGAGGGATTTGCCGTGAGGATTTGCTTTATCTGTTTTTTGAAACCAGGTTTGCTGTTCATTTGAGCAATATGAGATGGAAGGGAATCCATGAAATAATGGCACTATATAATACTGTATGCTTTCTTGAATTTCTTCTGGATTGGGGACTGTGAAAAGACCCCTGGTGGCATGTCTGGTAGGGTAAGTGTGTGTGTCAGAGCTGTGTGTAAGTTGACTATGCAAACCATTTTGAATTTTCAACACATGAATGTTTCTTATAAAACTAATAAGTGATCCAGTCAGTCTTTCTTCAACACTTAGCCAAGAGAGACTGGCATGCATAGTATAATATATTTATAATAGCCCCCTGATTACAATGAAGAGCAAGACATGCCGCTCTGTTCTGGGCCAGCTGCAGCTTAACTAGTCTTTCTTTGTAGTAATTGACCACATGACTGGACAATAATCAAGATAAGACAAAACTAGCGTGGTGTCAAAAAAGCAGAGCATCTCTTTATTATGGAGAGACCTCTCCCCATCTTTACAACCATTGGAACTATATGTTTTGACCATGACAGTTTACGATTTAAGGTAACACCAAGTAATTTAGTCTCTTCAACTTGTTCAACAGACACACCATTCATTACCAGATTCAGCTGAAGCTTAGAGTTTCTCCTCTCCTAGGCAATCAGCAATTAGTACCAGGAGGTGTGCTCTTCACCCTTGCAAGTCAATTAGTATTAGTACTTCAGTCTTGGTCTCATCGCAAAACTAAGACCGTCGCCGAAACAAAGATAGTATTGCCAAGTTGTTCTGCGGAGTTGTTCGAGGAAGGAAAGAGTGGAAGGCTCCACACCACTCTCTCACACTATCTTACCTAGTTATTTTCAGATGATCTCATATGTGTTTTCTATACCTGTTCGCTCCTCATCCGGTAGGCTTTACAGACACGCCCACCACTTGACTGCAACTTCTGCCTCTAACCCTAGGAAACTCCTTTCTACCTCCTCCCTCCTTAGTCCTCCACCCCTTCCCCTCCCTCTCTGTGGACAACTTTGAAAAGAAGGTTGATGACATCCGCTCCTCATTCACTCAGCCGATTGAGTCCACTGGTCCCATTCACACAGAACTACCCTACGCCTTGGTCTCTTTCTGCCCTCTCTCTGCATATTAAATCCTGGCATTTGTGAGGTCTGGCGGCCTGACAACCTGCCCGCTTGACCCTTTACCCTCCTTCAGACCATCTCTGTAGACCTTCTCCCATTCCTCATTTACCTCAACTCATCCCTGACCATGACTGCATTCCCTCTGACATCAAAATGGCCCGAGTTGCTCCCCTCCTCAAGAAACCAAAACTCAACTCCTCTAATGTCAAAAACTACAGACCGGCATCCCTTTCTTTTCTTTCTAAAACACTTGAGCATGCTGTCTCTGACCAATTCTCTCTCTGAGAGACCAACTCTCTCTCAGAACAATCATCTTGACCCTCACCAGTCAGGCTTTATGACGTGTCACTCAACAGAGACTGTTCTTTTCTGTGTCACGGAGGCTCTCCGCACTGCCAAAGCTGACTCTCTCTCCTCTGTTCTTCCTATCAGCTGCCTTTGACACTGTGAACCATCAGATTCTCCTTTCCACCCTCTCAGGGCTGGGCGTTTCAGGCTCTGCACATTCTTCGATTGCATCCTACCTAGCAGGACGCCCCTACCGGGTGACTACTGTTGTCCCCCAGGTCTTGGTTATAGACCCTCTTCTTTCTATACACCAAGTTACTTTGCTCCGTCATATCCTCACATGGTCTCTTCTATCATTGCTATGTGGATAACACTGAACTACTTTTCTCCTACTGACACCCAGGTGGCGACATGCATTTCTGCGTGCCTGTAAGATATCTCAGCTTGGATGTCGGCCCAATACCTCAAACTCAACCTTGATAAGACGGAGCTGCTCAAAGACCTCTCCATCACGGATGAAAATGGTGTCCCCTCCCAGAGTGCAAAGATCCTTGGCTTGACCCTGGACAACACCCTGTCGTTCTCTGCAAACATCAAAGCAGTGACTTGATCCTGCAAGTTAATTCTCTACAACATCCGTAGCGTACAACCCTAACTCACACAGGAAGCGTATGTGTACACCTGCTCGTCAAACATCTCATTCCAGTCATAGGCATTAATATGGAGTTGGTCTCCCCTTTGCTGCTATAACAGCCTCCACTCTTCAGGGAAGGTTTTCGACTAGATGTTGAAAAATTGCTGCTGTATGGAGCTCGCTGTATGCACGGGGGCATTGTCATGTTGAAACAGGAAAGGGCCTTCCCCAAAATGTCACCGCGAAGTTGGCAGCAAAGAATTGTCTAGAACGTCATTGTATGCTGCAGCATTAAGATTTCCCTTCATTGGAACTAAGGGGCCTCCCCGAACCATGAAAAACAGCCCCAGAACATTATTCCTCATCCACCAAACATCACAGTTGGCACTATGCATTGGGGCAGGTAGCGTTCTCCTGGCATCTGCTAAAACCAGATTAGTCCGTCAGACTGCCAGATGGTGAAGTGTGATTCATCACTCCAGAGAATGCATTTCCACTGCTCCAGAGTCCACCACTCCAGCCGACGCTTGATATTGCGCATGGCGATTTTAGGTTTGTATGTGGCAGCTCGGCCATGGAAACCCATTTCATGAAGCTCCCAACCAACAGTTATTGTGCTGACATTGCTTCCAGAGGCAGTTTGGAACTCGGTAGTGAGTGCTGCAACCAAGGACAGACAATGTTTACGCACTACACGCTTCAGCACTCGGCGGTCCTGTTCTGTGAGCTTGTGTGGCCTACCACTTCACGGCTGAGCCGTTGTTGCTCCTAGACGTTTCCACTTCACAATAACAGCACTTACAGTTGCCCGGGTCAGCTCTAGCAGGGCAGAAAGTTGACAAACTGACTTGTTGGAAAGGTGACATCCTATGACGGTGCCATGTTGAAAGTCACAGCTCTTCAGTAAGGCCTTTCTACTGCCAATGTTTGTCCAAGGAGATTGCATGGCTGTGTGCTCTATTTTATACACCTGTCAGCAACGGGTGTGGCTGAAATAGCCGAATCCACTAATTTGTCCACATACTTTTGTGTAAATATAGTGCTCTTACTGTGACGTGGTTGTCCCACATAGCTATCTTAAGATGAATGCACCAACTATACAGTGCCTTCGGAAAGTATTTAGACCCCTTGACTTTTTCCCCCCAAAATGTACGTTACAACCTTATTTTTAAATGGATTAAATATAAATATTTACTCATCAATCTACACGTGTCACGTCTGGAGGAAACCTAGCACCATCCCTATGGTGAAGCATGGTGGTGGCAGCATCATGCTGTGAGGATGTTTTTCAGGGACGGGGACTGGGAGACTAGTCAGGATCGAGGCAAAGAGGAATGGAGCAAAGAACAGAGAGATCCTTGATAAAAACCTGCTCCAGAGCACTCAGGACCTCAGACTGTGGCAAAGGTTCACCTTCCAACAGGACAACAACCCTAAGCACACAGCCATGACAACGCAGGAGAGGCTTCGGGAGAAGTCTCCGAATGTCCTTGAGTGGCCCAGGCAGAGCCCGGACTTGAACCCGATCAAACATCTCTGGAGAAACCTGAAAATAGCTGTGCAGCAACACTCCCCATCCAACCTGACAGATCTTGAGAGGATCTGCAGAGAAGAATGGGAGAAACTCCCATACAGGTGTGCCAAGCTTGTAGCGTCATACCCAAGAAGATTTGAGGCTGTAATCGCTGCCAAAGGTGCTTCAACAAAGTACTGAGTAAAGGGTCTGAATAGTTATGTAAATGTGAAATCAGTTTTTTCTAAAACCTTGTTTTTGATTTGTCATTATGGGTTATTGTGTGTAGATTGATGAGGGGAAAAAAACAACGTAATACATTTTAGAATAAGGCTGTAACCTAACAAAATGTGGAAAATGTCAAGGGGTCTGAATACTTCGAAGTAAGCAGGATTTCGAAGGCACTGTAAGTCACTGGATAACAGCATCTGCTAAATGACTAGAATGTTAATTGCCTTTTTATGACTGTTAGCCTACTTCCACAGGAATAACAGAGGAAATGTGATGACTTTTCATGCTTACGCTACACATCAACAGCCAAGTTGGCTCTACTGGTGTGACTCTGCTACGCCAACCAGTTAAAACCTCTAATTTATTTCTCACACCTTATATCTGCATTGAAAATAGAGTATTGATTAAATGGTAAGCAGTCGGTGGGGTTAACCACAGATCCAAAGGGGGCCTCTAGCTTGCCAGGTTTGGCAGACCGTGAGTCCCATCCCTTAAACACCTTTATGTACCCTGGCTGGGCCATTAGCAATCAGCGGATGGTCAGAGAGGGACTTGATTAAACCAAGGCTTCAATTACACCCTCCATATGGATAGTATACATGTCCACCTGTACAGCTTTGACCTCCCTCCATATAACCTGCACCTCAGTGGGTGTGCCAGCCATGATGCAGGTGACTGGTGATATAACCAGAGGGTAAATAATCAGCTGATTCATAGATAATGATCCAACTCTACAGAAGGGAGCCATTAAAAAACACATTCCCACACAAATCCTGTATGCATCCCTATCTGCTAGCTTTGGGGCCTTGTTTGCTGTACAGACACAGGGGCTCAAGGGGAACTAATATTACGTTGGAGGGGGGGGGGGGGCTATACAGACACAGACAGTGCTGAATCACCCGAGCGTAGAGGGCATGGAACACAGCGATGAGATGGTATTATTGGATGCCAGAAGTAAATTGGGTTTTTTAGGTGCTTGATTAAGTATCAATTGAGTGGTTCTAGTCCATTGTGGGTAGGGAGGGAATGGTGGAGGACAATGGGGAATGATGTTGAGCTAGTGAAGCATATGATGAGCTGTTTTGAGTGTCCATAGCAAGGAGTCAACTGAGATTGTAGGGGTTAGCGTCAGGGTAATGAATTTGTCATTGTGATGATGAGTGTACAATGCCACAGTATGAGTCCATGAACCTATGGAGCAACCTAGTCGATGGTGGTCTCAGTGGAGTTTCCTGGAGGTCTGATGAATTATAAGGGGTGTTGCCCTGTACTGAAAGACGGTATGATGTCTGTGGCATCACTGTGACGGATTTTAAATTAGTTTTAATCTGCTGTGATAATTTGCGGTGAGTCATGTACATACTCACAGTCACTTAAATGAGTGTGAAGATGTGTGATAACTTCTGAATGGGTGTGAGAAGATGTCAGCTATGATGATTTGTGATCAGTTTCATCAGTGTTGCAGTTCATGGCGCAGTATTCAATGCTGTGTCCAGCCTCTCTATAGTGATATGTATAAAGTGTCTCGAGCCAGTCTCTCCTCTCAATTATCATTGCTTTAAGTTACCCTGCTCACCACTTTAATGGTCTGCAACTGAAAGTGCCTGACAAGCAGAAATGAATGAGAGGAGAAGAGGAAGCCCCCAGGTTTACTCATCAATTTTTTTCCTTCTTCTCTGGTGCTTAATAAGCTCCCTGTTTCTTCCGACTATGTCCCATTGCAATAAACCCACATACCAGGGCAGCAAACATGATAACTCACAACCCATGTAATTGATCCCTGCAGTGCCTCTCACTCTCTCTCATTCTCATCTCAACCCTTTCACTCACTCTCTTTCCCCTCTCTCTTGCTCCTTCCCTTCACTATCCTTCTTTCCAGATGGACCTTTCCCCTCCCGTATCCTCTGTCCTCCCTGGTCCCCTGTGGGAGTGGGGGTCCTCGTTGTGAGGACAGACTCTGTTACTCTCAGATATTGCATTACACAGTGATGAAGCTCTACTGTGGCCTTTTTTCATTAACAATCAGGTGGTGTAGTGATCAGGCGGTAAGGAGAACCTCCTCTGGGAGTGGGCCACAAGGAAACAGCAGGGTAGAGGGTCCTTTAATACAAATACTACCCCCCTTTCTCCCCAAAGCCTTTCGACAACCCAGTCCCACAGCCCCCCAGTTCACTCCTTATGCGAAACCATCAGCCACCACACAGAGATAGATGGGATATAATGACAAAAATATCCTGCTTATTTCTTGGCGCGTACAAGCCTCTACTCCACAAACACAATGTATGCTGTAAATGTACTGTATTCAACACCACACCTCCAGACCTGTCATAATGATTTACAATAGTGGTACCAAAGTGCCAATGAATTTGTTACACTGCGGCAACACCAGGGAAAGTTATTGTTGGTAGATTTATTTTTATTGGCCTATCTACCCCTCTCGTAGGACAAAAGTAACTTTGTTAAACATTTTTGTATTTACAGTTTTTTTGTTACATATACACTACCGTTGAAAAGTTTGTGGTCACTTAGAAATGTCCTTGTTTTTGAAAGAAAAGCACATTTATTGTCCATTAAAATAACAGCAAATTGATCAGAAATACAGTGTAGACATTGTTAATGTTGTAAATGACTATTGTAGCTGGAAACAGCAGATTTTTAAAATGGAACATCTACATAGGCGTACAGAGGCCCATTATCAGCAACCATCACTCCTGTGTTCCAATGGCACGTTGTGTTAGCTAATCCAAGTTATCATTTTAAAAGGCTAATTGATCATTAGAAAACCCTTTTCAATTCTGTTAACACAGCTGAAAACTGTTGTTCTGATTAAAGAAGCAATAAAACTGGTCTTCTTTAGACTAGTTGAGTATCTGGAGCATCAGCATTTGTGGGTTCGATTACAGGCTCAAAATGGCCAGAAACAAAGAAATTTCTTCTGAAACTCGTCAGTCTATTCTTGTTCTGAGAAATGAAGGCTATTCCATGCGAGAAATGGCCAAGAAACTGAAGATCTCGTACAACGCTGTGTACTAATCCCTTCACAGAACAGCGCAAACTGGCTCTAACCAGAATAGAAAGAGGAGTGGGAGGCCCTGGTGCACAACTGAGCAAGAGGACAAGTACATTAGAGTGTCTAGTTTGAGAAACAGACGCCTCACAAGTTCTCAACTGGCAGCTTCATTAAAGAATACCTGCAAAACACCAGTCTCAACGTCAACAGTGAAGAGGCGACTCCGGGATGCTGGCCTTCTAGGTAGATTTCCTCTGTCCAGTGTCTGTGTTATTTTGCCCATCTTAATCTTTTATTTTTATTGGCCAATCTGAGATATGGCTTTTTCTTTGCAAATCTCCAATTTGGACTCATCAGACCAAAGGACAGATTTCCACCAGTCTAATGTCCATTGCTCATGTTTCTTGGCCCAAGCAAGTCTCTTCTTATTATTGGGGTGCTTTAGTAGTGGTTTCTTTACAGCATTTCGACCATGAAGGCCTGATTCACGCAGACTCCTCTGAACAGTTGATGTTGAGATGTGTTTGTTACTTGAACTCTGTGAAGCATTTAATTGGGCTGCAATCTGAGGTGCAGTTAATTGCCGATTTCTGAGGCTGGTAACTCTAATAAACGTATCCTCTGCAGCAAAGATAACTCTGGGTCTTCCTTTCGTGTGGCAGTCCTCATGAGAGCCAGTTTCATCATAGCGCTTGATGGTTTTTGCGACTGCACTTGAAGATATTTTAAAATTCTTGACATTTTCCGGATTGACTGACCTTCATGTCTTAAAGTAATGATGGACTGTCGTTTCTCTTTGCTTATTTGAACAGTTCTTGCCATAATATGGACTAGGTCTTTTACCAAATAGGGCTATCTTCTGTATACCACCCCTACCTTGTCACAACACAACTGATAGGCGCAAACACATTAAGAATGAAAGAAATTCCGCAAATAAACTTTTAACAAGGCACACCTGTTAATTTAAATACATTCCAGGTGACTACCTCATGAAGTTAGTTGAGAGAATGTCAAAAGTGTGCAAAGCTGTCATCAAGGAAAAGGGTGGCTACTTTGAGGAATCTCAAATATAAAATATATTTAGATTTGTAACTACATGATTTCAAATGTGTTCTCATAGTTTTGATGTCTTCACTATTATTCTGCAATGTAGAAATAGTAAGAAAATAAAGAAAAACCCTTGAATGACTATGTGTCCAAGCTTTTGAATTGTACTGTAATATTCACACCCCTAAGTCAATACTTTGCAGAAGCACCTTTGGAATCGATTACAGTTGTGAGTCTTTCTGGGTAAGTCTCTAAGCACTTTCCACACCTGGAAAGATTAATTAATCTCCCAGTGTCTGATGGAAAGCAGACTGAACCAGGTTTTCCTCTAGGATTTTGCCTGTTCTTAGTTCCATTCTGTTTATTTTTTTTCCTGAACCCCCCCAGTCCTTAACGATTAGAAGCATAGCCATAACATGATGCAGCCACCACTATGCTTGCAAATATGGAGAGTGGTACTCAATAATGTGTTGTATTGGATTTTCCCCAATCATAACACTTTGTATTCAGGACAAAAAGTTAATTACTTTGCCACATTCTTCGCAGTATTACTTTATTGCCTTGTTGCAAACAGGATGGATGTTTTGGAATATTTGTTTTCTGTACAGGACTCCTTCTTTTCACTCTGTCAATTAGGTTAGTATTGTGGAGTAACTACAATGTTGCTGATCCATCCTCGGTTTTCTCCTATCACTGCCATTAAACCCTGTAACTGTTTTAAAGTCACCATTGGCCTCATGGTGAAATCCCTGAGTGGTTTCCTTCCTCTCCGGCAACTGAGTTAGGAAGGACGACTGTATCTTTGTAGCGAATGGGTGTATTGATACACCATCTAAAGCAGTGGTCACCAACCGGTCGATAGCGGTTGACTGGTCGATCTTAAAAGCATTCCTAATCGATCACCAAACATTTCTGTAGAAAAACCAACGATAAAGACTTGCGCTCCTTTAAATGTTTTATTTGTTTTGGGTTGTTGGCGGTAGGTGCATTTGATTCAGAAGCCCTGTGCACCGGGTAGGCAAAGTGTTCCCATTGTGAACCATTTAATTTGTCTGAAAAGACAAACTCCACCTGCCCGGCGGACCAGGAGATGTGTGGCTAAATCCAGTGTGCCTACTGCGCTGGCCAATCTGATAGCTCGAATCACAGTGGCTACAGCTTCCACAACCCCGGCCACAGCAAAGTTTGAAACTAGCCTACGTGAGATTTCATTACTTTTAAAACCATTACCAAAGAGAGACTGTCAAAGAATACAGCAAGAGCTGTTTTTTTATGATTGAGTTCATGTCTAAGTTTTTATTCAGCGCTGTCAACAGTATTTTATTCAACACTAGTACAAAAAAGTACTAATGATTATTTTTCTTTGCAGCAAAATCTCCAGAGCTGAGATTGTTGTATGCCCCATATACAGTATATAACATTCTGTTGGTGGCAAGAATTTTGCATACTAATTTAAATTGAACAACTCTTCAAAGTGTTGAATCAAGCGTTGTTTTGTTTTTTAGTTCATACACCATGGAACGGTACATCGAAAATCTCTTCCCAGCTAGTTCGCAACCTGTATGGCGCATCTGTCAACATTTTTGTCGTTTCAATTTATGCCACTCTTTGTCAGCAAATTTTTGTCTTTAATATATGGCAGACAAAGAAGTTCCCTACCTTCTCGTCCTTCCTCTTGCCTTCTCCATTTTTGCGGTAATGCTGCAATCAATTGGTTGTAACTTTGGATTTAGTAAACTTGTTGGTCGATAATTTGTTATTCTGGTGCCCTTTCAGGCTATGAATTGTGGGTGGTTGTCTGTGGGAGAGTGTAAGAGGGCTTTGAGAATAGATCTGTCTGAATCTGATATGATTGAGGCTACCAGCATAACTCTAACTTTATTATCACATAACATACCAAGGTTTTTCATATCAGTTGGACATTTTATAGATCTGACCTAGAACAGGTGGATCATTCCTTGAAATGTTTTCCTATATTTTTTCATCACGTGAAAATACAGTAACTTGGATGTTGTCTGAGGAAAGTTTGTTGCAATATCTTTTTCGGGGAGTGTAAAATGAAAGCTGTGCACCATTTCTGTTATATGGTCTGATGGTATTGAAACCAATCTCAGTGCCACCTTTCAGAATCGATAAAGAATGGCAGTGTGTAGATACTGTTATGGAAATAGGAGAGCCTGTCCCCTCGTGTTTGGATCATACGTGCATAATGATTATTTTAGCTCAGAGTTGACAGCCATATGCCATGGCTCAGTTAAGGCCCCAGTTTGATAGAGTCACATAACACCACGTTTGCATCTGCCAAGTGTCAATCATTACATTGAGCCCCCATCACTTTAGGAAGGGGACTTGAGGTTACATAAAACCACTGAGTCATCATCGCCTGCTCAAGAACAGTTCAGACAGTCTGGATCATAACACAAAATCATCTAAGATTTAAAGTGCATTCGGAAAGTATTCAGACCCCTTGACTTTTTCCACATATATAGTAGTTTACAGCCTAATTCTAAAATCGATTAAATCTTTTTTCCCCTCATCAATCTACACACAATACCACATAATGACAAAGCAAAAACAGGATTTTATACATTTTAGCTAATTTACAAAAAAATAAAAAACGGAAATATCACATTTACATAAGTATTCAGACCCTTTACTCAGACCCTTTGCTCTTTACTCTCATCCAGAGACTTACAGTGCCTTCGAAATCCTGCTTACTTTGAAGTATTCAGACCCCTTGACATTTTCCACATTTTGTTAGGTTACAGCCTTATTCTAAAATGTATTAAATTGTTTGTTTTCCCTCATCAATCTACACACAATAACCCATAATGACAAATCAAAAACAGGGTTTTAGAAAAAATTGATATCACATTTACATAAGTATTCAGACCCTTTACTCAGAACTTTGTCAAAGCACCTTTGGCAGCGATTACAGTCTCTAGTCTTCTTTGATATGACGCTACAAGCTTGGCACACCTGTATTTGTTTTTTTTCTCCCATTCTTCTCTGCAGATCCTCTCAAGCTCTGTCAGGTTGGATGGGAGCTTCGCTGCACAGCTATTTTCAGGTCTCTCCAGAGATGTTCGATCGGGTTCAAGTCCGGGGCCGGGCTGGGCCACTCAAGGACATTTAGAGACTTGTCCCGAAGCCACTCCTGCGTTGTCATGGTTGTGTGCTTAGGGTCGTTTTCCTGTTGGAAGGTGAACCTTTGCCCCAGTCTGAGGTCCTGAGCACTCTGGAGCAGGTTTTCATCAAGGATCTCTCTGTTCTTTGCTCCGTTCATCTTTCCTTCCTCTGACTAGTTTCCCAGTACCTGCCGCTGAAAAACATCCCCACAGCATGATGCTGCCACCACCATGCTTCACCTTAGGGATGGTGCTAGGTTTCCTCCAGACGTGACACTTGGCATTCAGTCCAAAGTTTCATCAGACCAGAGAATCTTGTTTCTCATGGTCAGAGACCTTTAGGTGCCTTTTGGCAAACTCCAAGCGGGCTGTCATGTACATTTTACTGAAGAGTGGCTTCCGTCTGGCCACTCTACCATAAAGGCCTGATTGGTGGAGTGCTGCAGAGTAGGTTGTCCTTCTGGAAGGTTCTCCCATCTCCTTCTCACCCGATTGCTCAGTTTGGCCAGACGGCCAGCTCTAGGAAGAGCCTTAGTGGTTCCAAACATCTGTCATTTAAGAATGATGGAGGCCACTGTGTTCTTGGGGACCTTCAACGCTGCAGAAATGTTTTGGTGCCCTTCCTCAGATCTGTGCCTCGACACAATGCTGTCTCGGAGCTCTACAGATAACTCCTTCGACCTCATGGCTTGATTTTTGCTCTGACATGCACTGTCAACTGTGGGACCTTATATAGACAGGTATGTGCCTTTCCAAATGATGTCCAATCAATTCAATTTAACACAGGTGGACTCCAATCAAGTTGCAGAAACATCTCAAGGATGATCAATGGAAACAGGATGCACCTGAGCTCAATGTCGAGTCTCATAGTAAAGGGTCTGAAAATGTATGTAAATAGGGTATTATTATAATATTCTTTTATACATTAGCAAACATTTTCTAAAAACCTGTTTTCGCTTTGTCATTATGGGGCATTGTGTGTAGATTTATGAGGATAAACATGAATCAATTTTAGAATAAGGCCGTAAGGTAACAAAATGTGGAAAAAGTCAAGGGGTCTGAATACTTTCCGAAGGCACTGAATAATATGCATGTTGCGATGTGATACAACAATTATAATGTTATATAGTACAGATTGGGTTGGCAGTTCCTATATTTGAACTAATGCAAAAACAGCTTATTCAAATGAAGGATCAAATTAAAGATTTAGTTTTCACAGAAAACAAATATTTGTCACATGCATCAAACATGATATTCAAATGCTAGGATATGAATTAATAATGAGATAAATTCAATGTAAATACATCTTCAAAGGAATCATGTTGGGGATGGAATCTACACGTAGGCCATTTATAAAATGTAATATTTTTATACCCTGAAGGACCCTTGTTGTCTTTGGCTGAGGTTATTGATCTAAATTGTTGCATTGTTGAGTTGGTATACAGTAACTTATCATTGTAAAATGGTGGGTTTGGAAAATAACAGGCGATAGCACAACTTTCACCATGCATTCACTTGCTGCTTTGCAATGAGCACATCCATCACATTTGCTTCATAGTGTCCAAAGATCGGATGACAGACAGCCCAAAAGTTTCCCTTCTGGGACAGCATCCTAAAAGTAGTGACATTTGGAGACTTTTAGCTGCAAAACAAACTTTCCCAACTGTCACCACTATAATTGGCTATGGTGATGCAGCATCAGGCTGAATCACCATTCACAAAGCATTGTGGACTGGAGACTGTGATTGATGATGTTTATTTTCTAAACTGTGTCTTCAACACTTTAAGTGCATATGACCCAGTTCTTTGGGCGATACATTTTTAATTAAACATCCAGTGTGCCAAAGTCTGCAGTGAAGATGGATAGTCCCTACTCTCAGATTCCTGGCAGGTGGAGCTGAAAAACGCATATGGGGGGAAAAAAATGTTCAGTTTGGCAGGGATATGGAGAGAAGAGATAGAAAGTGTATAGAAGTATCCATATAAGGAGAACTGAGTGCTACACTGACTCCATCAAGACTGCTGACTAAGGAGGACAAAAGAGAGGGATGAGGATGAACAAAGACAGGGAGAGAGAAAGGGAGAGGGAGAGAGAAAGAGAGAAGGAGATAGAAAGGGAGAGAGTGTGAGTGAGAAGCAGGAAGCTGAGCAGACATGATCACAGCACAGGGCATCAGGATGGGGCTGTTTTAGACTACCCATGTAAGGCTACTGACAGAGTGGCTCACCCCGACAGAGCAGATATGGTAGATAGGAGAGCTAATTGCAGGAGATATGTGATCCCCGTGAATCTGTGCCGCTGTACTCTCGGCAGCGCGATGGTCTCAGAGCGCGGATCAGATCAAAAACCGGAGGCACACCATTTCCTCTACTCTCACACGGCAATTCCACCGAAACCTCACCGCTATTGTATTTCACAGCACAGACTTTTGGAATCCATTTCTCTGCCACAAAAATATTTTCCTTTGAAAAACAAAACAAATAAATGAAGCCGGGAGTCAGGGACACATCCTGTTATTCGCATAGTACTCCTCTCTGTGAATGTGAGAGGTACAGGAACGACCCATGAGGTCATTACTAAACGAGATTACCTAATGACTTCACAGGCAACCAGCCTGGTACAGGGCCATTTAGAGACATAATTACTTCCCCCGTCATTATTTAGAAACACTAGAAAAGTCGTCTTATGTTGAGGCATAGCTTAATCACATTGTCTGACTGCTTTACAAAGCAGGGGGGGGGGGTCCAGACATTTACCAAGGCCATTGTGATCAGAAAACCAACCCTGTAGCATTTTCATGCACTAGAAGAAACCAACTTCTGTTATCATGTGCAGGACTTATTATAGAGCATCCTTTTACAAGGATGTGTTTAAAGTATGGGTTCTATTCAATCTGTATCGCTGAACTATTACAGATTGTTCAATAGAAATGTTAAGGTAATTTCCGATTGAGCCGACATATGCAGCGTTTACAGTTTATGCAGTTTCCTCCATCGCGGGAACATTGGCTTTCAATTTCAATTGGGCAAGAGCGCTGAACATCCACGATGCGGATTGAATAGAGCCCTACATCGGGATGTGTGTTCATTTCTATCCATTAGGGGAAGGAAGGTGGGAAAGTAATGACACATCAGTAGAAAGAGACAAGCAGGTCTGAAGGACCGCTCTCCACAGAGGAAATGAATGTAGTTCTGATTCTTCATGACTAGGATGACACTATTTTCATATCTGGACCGCTAACTCATTCCAAAGTAGTGTTCACCATAAAGTTTTAAGTTCCCTCCAACTTAGTAACAGTGAGGTAACATCTATTCAACTGTCTCAAAATTATAATGGAAGGAAAACTGAACAGAAATTTCATCAAGCTACTGTCATGTTAAATTAAAGTTTTTTAAATCGTTTTTTACTATATAATCTGTGACTCCATCTCTAAGGCAACTCCAACTAAAACTTTAGTCAATGTCATAAATGAAGACAGCAACAATACACGAGTTGAGAAGCAGTCTCTCCAGGAATTGGAGGTGCTTGAGGTTGAGCCATGGCCAGGTAAGTAGTGGTTTATGGGGATTCATTACAGGCCATTACAACAGAGGTTACACAGGACAGGGGGATGTTTTATCTGCAAACACATAAAGAACAGACATCCAATATTTCTGACATCCCAGGAATGAAAGCATCTATCCCTCGTGGCTGTGAATCAAAGACTACATGAACTGCCAAAATAATGGAAACGAGTGCTGCAAAGTTTATTGAAAGCATGTGCTTTCTTGTAACAGGTGTTAATTAAGCAATTAACATCTCATCATACCTTCAGGCGTTTCCAATAGTACGCAAGTATAAACACCATGGGACCACACAGCCGTTATACCGCTCAGGAAGGAGACGCATTCTGTCTCCTAACGTACTTTGGTGCGAAAAGTGCTAATCAATCCCAGAACAACAGCAAAGGACCTTGTGAAGATAATGGAGGAAACAGGTACACAAGTATCTATATCCACAGTAAAACGAGTCCTATATCGACATAACCTGAAAGGCTGCTCAGCAAGGAAGAAGCCACTGCTCCAAAACCGCCATAAAAAAGCCAGACTACGGTTTGCAACTGCACATGGGAACAAAGATTGTACTTTTTGGATAAATGTCCTCTGGTCCGATGAAACAAAAATAGAACTGTTTGGCCATAATGACCATCGTTATGTTTGGAGGAAAAAGGGGGAGGCTTGCAAGCCGAAGAACACCGTCCAAACCGTGAAGCACCGGGGTGGCAGCATCATGTTGTGGGGGTGCTTTGCTGCAGGAGGGACTGGTGCACTTCACAAAATAGATGGCATGAGGAAGGAAAATTATGTGGATATATTGAAGCAACATCTCAAGACATCAGTCAGGAAGTTAAAGATTGGTCGCAAATGGGTCTTCCAAATAGACAATGACCCCAAGCATACTTCCAAAGTTGTGGCAAAATGGCTTAAGGACAACAAAGTCAAGGTATTGGAGTGGCCATCACAAAGCCCTGACCTATATCCTGTAGAAAATTTCTGGGCAGAACTGAAAAAGCATGTGCGAGCAAGGAGGCCTACAAACCTGACTCAGTTACTCCAGCTCTGTCAGGAAGAATGGGCCAAAATTCACCCAACTTATTGTGGGAAGCTTGTGGAAGGCTACCTGAAATGTTTGACCCAAGTTAAACAATTTAAAGGCAATACTACCAAATACTAATTGAGTGTATGTAAACTTCTGACCCACTGGGAATGTGATGAAAGAAATAAAAACTGAAATAAATCATTATCTCTACTATGATTCTGCCATTTCACATTCTTAAAATAAAGTGGTGATCCTAACTGACCTAAGACAGGGAATTTTTACTTGGATTAAATGTCCGGAATTGTAAAAAACTGAGTTTAAATGTTTAAATTTGGCTAAGGTGTATGTAAACATCCGACTTCAACTGTATATCTACTTGTCTCAAGATATTTGAACCATAAAGAGTTGGCAAATCACAATTTCAGTGTCGGGGGAATTGATTATGAAGCTATGTTTGGGAGTAATTCAGTCAAATGTAATGACTGACAGATGAGTTAATCGACAGAACGGTCTTAAAAATTCCCATAATATAATTTAAGGTGATTTTGAGAGATCAGACCACACAGAGTTTTGTACGTAGGTGATCCCATCACAATGTCCCACTGGAAGGTGAATTGATGAAATATTCTTCAGTAAATCAATAACATTGAGCAACATTACATAATGATTACATATCACTAGCTGGTTACAATGCAGCCAGTAAAACCTAACATTGACCCAAGTCCACCTATTTGGTCTGTGTGAAGTGTGATTCAAACATCCATAATACTCCACAGTACCCCTACAATAATGAGTACAGGAAAAGTGTCCAGCAAAATAATAATGTCTCTCATTTTCAGAGTAAATTTGAACTGTAAGACATGTCTGTTCATCAGTGTGGAACTTCGGCCCTAGCTGTGTGGGCCTTTGGGACGAGCCGTCCCACAGTGCAATAATGTAAGGTACCATGATATAACTGCAGCAGTGGCCACCTCATCATGGCTGGAGCTCTCCAAGGACGCTATCCTTCAGAGAAGGAGAGGGGGAGGAAGGGATGAGGGGTGAACTACTAAGGCTCAGTAGAGATGAATAGCCTGCTATTCTCCATGGGAAAGTGTAATGTGAGGACAGAGAAGGAAAAAGAGAGATGGAGGAAGGGGGAGGTTATGTGCTAACTTGATGAGGGAACAGCAAATAGTGATACGGAATAACAACCTTAGACTAGGGGGGTTGAATTCACAACTGTGACAATTGCACAGCTGTAAGATTTAGGGCAAAAGTGAAGCCCCTGATTTGACCAGCAGGAAGTATCATATCTTGTTTGCGATGTTGCTGAAGAGAACCTGTTATTGTTATTGTACAAAGGAAATCAACAAAACAAACTCAGTGAGAATTCACCTATACTTGAACATCGATTTCCGGCTTTCACATGGTCATTCTGAAAGTTAACATGTATCTTGGAAGTGTGGCAACGTGAGACTTGGTTTTGCTTGGTGCAATCATTTGCTCCTATTGACAGCTCTTCTTGGCCTTGTGTGTTCAAAAGAGAAGAGAACAAGAGAGACAGGACAAGATTAAAAGCAAAACGAACGGTCTCTTTGTTGAGTTCATCGATGCAGTTCTGCATTGCTTGTTCTTTGGAGTTTTAGGCTCGGTTTCTGTACAAGCACTTTGTGACATCTGCTGATGTAAAAAGGGCTTTATAAATACATTTGATTTGATTTGAGAGAGGGAGAGAGAGAGAGGGCTAGAGAGAGTCCACAGAGCAACTCCACACAACTAAGGGGCTTTGATTTATACTAAGAGCTAAGTGATGTATATTTAAACACCCATATGCTATTTCATAAAACTATCTCAAAGTTGAAAGAATCTATCCTCCTTTAATATCCATGTTTGTGTGTGTGTGTCTATTCTATTTAGCTTTGTAGAAAGTAGGTGTTCTATAATAGAGAGGGGTGGATGAATTGAATGGACCAGAGAGTGTTATCATGCAGGATGTGAATGCAACAACACAACCTGAAACAAACCTGAAACAATTACCTAGTCAATATGTTCACTCACTCAAGCCACTACTAGAGTTCCAACATTGAACATTATACACCCTTTAAAGGGTCGATTCCCACACTGATTTCTAAGCAGTGCTGGAGATTATTAAACATTTCAGCCACTCCATTTTCAAAATTTGTTGAAATAACCAGCGCAATATAAGGGTTAAACTCTCTAAATTCTCCCTTCCTGAACAGCCTAGCTGTGAGATCTGGGGATATCAATGTGTTTTAGGTGCTGAGGGGCTGTAGCCCCATTACAAGGACGATTAATAATTGATTCCCTCACTCTTGGGTTGATTGTGGGGGAAAGCACGCTTCGTCCCGGCTCTGTCTCACATTATTGATTTGGAATGAGCTGTCACTGAGCCAGGTGTGAGATAGAGTGGCCGTAAAGGCCGGTTTGTGTGTGTGTTTGTGTGAGCATGCAGGTGTTTTTCTGCGCATGTGTGTGTGCGTGAGTGCATGCATGTGTGAATGTGCATCTGTGTGTGTAAATGCAGGTGTGTGTGTGTGTCTGCAGGCCTTCCCAACAGTAATAGCAACATGGCAGCATTTGTCTTCGTTGTGTGTCTTGATTGAGAGTTGCTGAGCCTTTACCTTTGCCCCTATGATGAAGAACCTCATATTGGACTCAAAGGAAATGACCCTGGCTAGTCAAGAGCTGTACCGATGACAAAGTCGTTGTGCTGTTTTATGGTGCCTCGGTGGTTTTACATTCATCCAATGCTGTTGAAGTATGACTCCACTTCCACCACAGGGGTGAAAGGTCAAGATGTGGCTCTAGTTTGAGATCATTCAGACAGAGGACAGAGGAATCATTCCAGAGTATCTGCTATGAACAAGCTCAAAAGCAAGGCAGGGAGAGGGGAATTACTGACCATGGCACAGAACAAACTAGATTTTAAACGGTGGTATTATAAAGCACATTATGAAACCTAAGCCAAGGCTGTCAAATTAATTTTGCCCCGGGGGCCACATTTGGTCTCAACAAGGTCCGGTGGGCCACACTGAAAATTGGTTATATTCTCTAGCTCTCAAAATTTGCAAAAATAGTCCTCTATCCACATTTTGGGGACTTTCCGATTCTCCCTGACCGTTCCTTTCATTTCAGTGATTATTAGCCAGCTGGACAGTCAAGAAACTGTATGAATGTAGGTCCATTATAATTTCTACACAGTTTCGATTTGGTTTTAGTCATTTTAAAGTATGTTTCAAACCACCCACGGACCGTATTGGACTCCTCGCGGGTCGGATTCGGCACGGTACGTTTAACACCTCTGATGAAAGTTCTCTAAGCTCCCCTCCTTAAAGGCCAAACACCAAACTTAAAAACTATGAACACCCTCTTCAATGTGTTTACTTCACACAGAGTTTATTTGAG
Source organism: Salvelinus alpinus (assembly GCF_045679555.1). Taxonomy (NCBI): domain Eukaryota; kingdom Metazoa; phylum Chordata; class Actinopteri; order Salmoniformes; family Salmonidae; genus Salvelinus; species Salvelinus alpinus. The sequence goes on along the minus strand of NC_092088.1, from coordinate 56,590,486 downwards.
GTTTGCTCAGCTACAGTATGGTTTCTTCACTGATTGTTGAAGTACAATGATGGAGAGCTTCTTTTGATCGGTGTTCCTGCAGTGTTCCTGCTGGGACCATTAGGTGAGCTGACATGATTCCCTGTGGGTTGGAGGGGAAATCCCGCTGCTGTGGCTGAAGGCCGGAACCATCCCAGATCTCCTACTCTTAGTTCTGTTCAAACCACTCCTGTCTTTCATCACCTCTGCCTTTTGAACACAACATCAAACAGACAGGGGCCTCGCTTGACTTGGTCCACTTTGCAGTGTGTGTTGTTCAGGCATGGTTAGGTACATGAGTGGAGAGACTCAGTAGGCAGCGTAAAGTCTCACTTGCTCTTTAAAACAGGCTATGAATGGTTGTATATACACTGTAACCAACCGACTGGGAAAACCAAACCACCAAATAATGCTTTGACGATTATGAAATTTTGGTAAAGATGAATTGTCATGCAAAACATTTGTAAAAATGTTATTAAGCTTGTAGTGCATCTTTGAAAATGTGTTAAGAAATACCTAATGAATACAACACAGCTTTGGTGACGCCCCTGCCTCAAAAATGGCACTTCTATTCCCAACCGTGCCGTTTTGCTCTTAAAATGATTTCCAACTTTACCCAATTAATGTCAAAACTATTGGGTAATGTATATCTACTTGAACATAAGGTTAATTTCCCCTTTCACCAAAAATGTATGAGTTAAAGTAAGTGTCCAGTGTTTGCAGGTTTCTATGAAATATGACCTATAATTAATTACAATATGAGTGAAATTGTTTTTGGTAATGATAATTAAGTATGTTAAAAAGCAGCTTTTCTGTGTTGGAATGGTGTGGATGTACGCCAACAACAGAATGATGTGGGCATATACCGGTCATTAAAAATATTCATGCGAGTAAACTGCTGATTGGCCAGCCATCATCCTCTATGAGGAAATAGCAAGCATCTGTTTGACATACAAGTTTGAGGTGTTTTTTTAAAAGTGTTTTTAAATTTTGTTATTTATGCTTTGGCCATAAAGACGAGTACAGGATGAGTCAACAACATTATTTGGGTATGAGTTAACAGGATATTAACTTTTAAAAAGTGAGATTTTCACTGGACAGTTACTTCAAGAAGATTACGAATATAATTTTTTTTGTTCACGGTTATTGTCAATCATTTTCAGATACACGATTTTTCGATAATTGTGCCAGCACTACCACTGAAGACATTAGAAACACAACTAACACAAAGGACATCTACTTCAGCCAGAATCCCCAGTTCTTGAATCCATGCACCACTTGAGCTCAGGTAAGTAGGCTACTGTTGCTGCAGTTTTTAGTCCCTGAGGGGGAATAGGCGTTGTTGTGCCCTCTTCACAACTGTCTTGGTGTGTTTGGACCATTCTAGTTTGTTGTTGATGTGGACACCAAGGAACTTGAAGCTCTCAACCTGCTCCACTACAGCCCCGTCGATGAGAATAGGGGCGTGCTCAGTCCTCCTTTTCCTATAGTCCACAATCATCTCCTTAGTCTTGGTTACGTTGAGGGATAGGTTGTTATTCTGGCACCACCCGGCCAGGTCTCTGACCTCCTCCCTATAGGCTGTCTCGTCGTTGTCGGTGATCAGGCCTACCACTGTTGTGTCGTCTGCAAACTTAATGATGGTGTTGGAGTCGTCCCTGGCCATGCAGTCGTGGGTGAACAGGGAGTACAGAAGGGGACTCAGCACGCACCCATGTGGAGCTCCAGTGTTGATGATCAGCGTGGCAGATGTGGTGCTACCTACCCTCACCACCTGGGGGCGGCCCGTCAGGAAGTCCAGGATCCAGTTGCAGAGGGAGGTGTTCAGTCCCAGGATCCTTAGCTTAGTGATGAGCTTTGAGGGTACTATGGTGTTGAACACTGAGCTGTAGTCAATGAATAGCATTCTGACATAAGTGTTCCTTTTGTCCAGGTGGGAAAGGGAAGTGTGGAGTGCAATAGAGATTGCATCATCTGTGGATCTGTTTGGGCGGTATGCAAATTGGAGTGGGTCTAGGATTTCTGGGATAATGGTGTTAATGTGAGCCATTACCAACCTTTCAAAGCACTTCATGGCTACGGACGTGAGTACTAAAGGGTCTGTAGTCAATTAGACAGGTTGCCTTAGTGTTCTTGGGCACAGGGACTATGGTGGTCTGCTTGAAACATGTTGGTATTGCAGACTCAACCAGGGACATGTTGAAAATGTCAGTGAAGACACCTGCCAGTTGGTCAGCACATGCCCGGAGCACCCGTACTGGTAATCCGTCTGGATTCAATCAGCCCTGTATTGACGCTTTGCCTGTTTGATGGTTCGTCGCAGGGCATAGCAGGATTTCTTGTAAGATTCCGGGTTAGAGTCCCGCACCTTGAAAGCGTCAACTCTACCCTTTAGTTCAGTGCGAATGTTGCCTGTAATCCATGGCTTCTGGTTGGGGTATGTACGTACAGTCACTGTGGGGACGACGTCCTCGATGCACTAATTGATAAAGCCAGTGACTGATGTGGTGTACTCCTCAATGCCATCGGAAGATTCCCGGAACATGTTCCAGTCTGTGATAGCAAAACAGTCCTGAAGCTTAGCATCTGCTTTATCCGACCACTTTCTAATTGACTAAGTCAATGTTGCTTCCTGCTTTAGTTTTTGCTTGTAAGCAGAAATCAGGAGGATAGAATTATGGTCAGATTTGTCAAATGGAGGGCGAGGGAGAGCTTTGTGTGTGGAGTCAATAGGGGGGCACTATTTCCACTTTGGAAAAAATCGTGCCCAATTTAAACGGCCTCGTACTCTATTCTAGATCGTACAATATGCATATTATTATTACTATTGGATAGAAAACACTCAAGTTTCTAAAACTGTTTGAATTATATCTGTGAGTAAAACAGAACTCATTTTGCAGCAAACTTCCTGACAGGAAGTGAAAAATCTGAAATCGAGGCTCTGTTCCAGGGCCTTCCTATTCAATTGCCTGAAATCTATGGATATACATGCACTTCATACGCCTTCCACTAGATGTCAACAGGCAGTGGGAGGTGGAATGGGGTGTCTAGCTTGATCTGAGGTCGAACAAGAGCTCTTGGAATGACGTGACCACAATTTCCTTTCTCTACCTAGGCGCGGGAAGGACATTCTGAAAAGCGTTCGGTATAGACGGTGGATGTCTCCGGCTCTGATTTTATTTGAAAGATGTGATAAAAACTACATAAAGTAGTTTTTTTCAACCGAGTTGTATCAGTTTATTCAACGTTTTTTGCGAGTTTTGGCATTTTCCTTTCTTTGCGTCAGGAGAATTTGGACATGTTCGCGCCACATGGCTAGCTAAGGTTGCTAATTCGACAGGAGAAGAGGACATTCTAAAACCAAACAACGATTTATTCTGGACAAAGGACTCCTTGTACAAGATTCTGATGGAAGCTCAGCAAAAGTAGGAACCATTTATGATGTTATTTCGTATTTCTGTGGAAAATGTTTAGTCCTATTTTCCACCCATTTTGCGGGCGCTGTCTCGCTATAACGTAAGCTGTTTGTTATGGTAAAGTTATTTAAAAAAATCTAACACGGCGATTGCATTAAGAACTAGTGTATCTTTCATTTGCTGTCCAACATGTATTTTTTTGTAAAGTTTATGATGAGTTCTTTGGTCAGATTAGGTGACTGTCCAAAATATCTCCGGATAATTTGGTGAATCGATGCTACATATTCACAACGTATAACCACGGTTTGCAGCTCAAAATATGCACATTTTCGAACAAAACATAAGTGTATTGTGTAACATGATGTTATAAGACTGTCATCTCATGAAGTTGGTCAAGGTTAGTGATTAATTTTATATATTTTGCTGTTTTTTTGCGATCACTACCTTTTGCTGCTGATAAATGCATTTGTGTGTGTGGCTATTGTGGTAAGCTAATATAATGCTATATTGTGTTTTCGCTGTAAAACACTTAAAAAATCGGAAATATTGGCTGGATTCACAAGATGTTTATCTTTCATTTGCTGTACACCATGTATTTTTCATAAATGTTTTATGATGAGTATTTAGGTATTTCACGTTGCTCTCTGTAATTATTCTGGCTGCTTTGGTGATATTTTTGATGGTAGCTGCAATGTAAAACTATGATTTATACCTCAAATATGCACATTTTCGAACAAAACATAGATTTATTGTATAACATGTTATAAGACTGTCATCTGATGAAGTTGTTTCTTGGTTAGTGACTAATTATATCTCTATTTGGTCGGTTTTGTGATAGCTACCTATGCGGTAGAAAAATGGTGAAAATATGCGGTTGAGTCTTTTGCTATTGTGGTTAGCTAATAGAAATACATATTGTGTTTTCGCTGTAAAACATTTTAAAAATCGGAAATGATGGCTGGATTCACAAGATGTTTATCTTTCATTTGCTGTATTGGACTTGTGATTTCATGAAAATTATGTTATATGATATCCCTGTGGCGTTAGGCTAGGCTATGCTAGTCAGCTTTTTTGATGGGGGGGATCCCGGATCCGGGTTTGTGACTCGTTAGAGGTTAAAGCATTGTTGGTTAAGGGCTTGTAAGTAAGCATTTCACTGTAAGGTCTACTACACCTGTTGTATTTGGTGCATGTGACAAATACAATTTGATTTGATTTAATGTGAGTAATAGCTTTTATGCATTAGCAGACTTATTGTTATGAACACTGATGTCCCGAAGTAGTGGCTGACGTTGCACAGACTTCACCGTGAAGGTAAAACCATTTTGTTTTACAATATAGATCCTTATCTGTTTAAAATGTGAACATACACACAGAACATCTCAGTCAGTAAAAAGCCCAGGTCCATCCATCACACCCAATAACAGAGCTCCATCTCTGACACTAATAAAATAACACTGTCCTGTCTCCCGACGGAACCTGTGGATTGGCTATGATGGAGGAGCTCGGGAAATGACTCCATTGTGTTACCCTGGCGTGATCCCTGTGACCCCAGAGAGAGGTGAGAGAAGACCGGTGTGGACTGTCACTGAGACACAGTCCAGAAGTTCCAAATTCCTCACCCTGAGGGAAGGTGTTCTCAACCCCAACATGCTGCTGTTATGATGAAGGATAAGAGCTCCATGCATGGGTGTGCATGTGAACCACAGCATTGGTCCACAGTAGGGCCCAGAGGTTTTACAGGTCATGTCACGTGGTCAGGGAAAACTCAGAACAACATACTGCTGTGCTTGTTATGCCATTTAATAGGCTACATTCTCATCGCCGTTATTAAGGATACAATATTGGTGGAGATTGCTGGCCATCACATCTCAAATGAACATTGATTGATAAGAAATATGCTTCCATTTGTGACTCATCTTTTCACTTCTCCAGTGCTGAGAAGCACTTAAATAATAATTGGCCTTTGGACATCTATTAAACTGTCCCTTCCCATGTTTTCCAGAGGGCCTCCCGAGTGGCGCAGTGGTCTTTGGCACTGCGTCGTGGTCTAAGGCACTGCGTCGCAGTGCTAGCTGTGCCATTAAAGATCCTGGTTCGAGTCCAGGCTCTGTCGCAGCCGGCCGCGACCGGGAGACCCAAGGGGGGTGCACAATTGGCCCAGTGTCATCTGGGTTAGGGGAGGGTTTGGCCAACAGGGATGTTCTTGTCTCATTGTGCACTATAGTGACTCCTGTGGCAGGCTGGGCACAGTGCATGCTGACATGGTTGCCAGGTGTACAGTGTTTCCTCTGACACAACCAGGTTGGCTTCCCGGTTTACCAGGCATTGTGTCACGAAGCAGTGCAGCTTGGCTGGGTTGTGTTTCAGAGGACGCACGGCTCTCAACCTTCGCCTCTCCTGAGTCTGTATGGGAGTTGCAGTGATGGGACAAGACTGTAACTACCAATTGGATACCACAAAAAAGGGGTAAAAAAAAAAAAACTAACTTTCTCATATAACCTTCGGCTGTGAAACATAATATATAGTCTCCTTGCTCTGCAGATTTGAGTTTTCCTGGAAAGACAGATAGACATATAGAAAGCTGTGATGGAGACTGAAAGTTCAGCTCTGTAGGGTTCCCATGCAGGGCAAGCACCTGCTGAGCTATTGATGTATGTGAGCATCTGTGTGAAGGGGAAGAATGAGTCCCTCTCTTTCTAGAAACACTTACAGGTGAGCTGGGGTGAAATGGACTAGGCCATTCATCAGCACTGGCAGGTGGGAGATGGGCAAGTGTGGGTAGGGGTGGACATTGAACACAACCAGGAGGGGAGAGTAAATACATCCATTTATGTGCACACACACACACAAACACCCATGCATGCACGCGAAGCGCACACACACATTTATTTTTTACAAAATACATTTACACTCATACGCACATTAGAGTTGTATCGGTTTGTATCGGTTTGTTGTATCGATATGTGTGGATAAGTGGAGATTCCTGAAAAGTAGAATATGATGTAAATGTATAGTAAAGCAGAGCATACTAATATGTGTGGAATGTTATTAAGACATACATCTATATTAAGTGAAATAACATGTCTTTCTCCATCATGGTTCATTGTGCATCATACCTTTCATCTTTTAGATTGGCTCTACATTATTATTAGAATATTACTTTATTTGAGCAAGCACAGCTTTATTAATTCAATTGAAAATGACAATAATGGAACAGTGAGTGAATTATTCACTTTTAAGCATTGCCAACGCATTATTAGTCCATAGACATAAATATTTAAAGCCCTTGTGCATTAATTAAATGCAAAGCAACCACACACAACTGCAATATTAGCACACAATAGAATTCATTCATTGGCCTAAAAAAATATTAAACAGCTGAATCCCCTCCCTAACTTGATGCAAAAACAACAAAAAAATTTTTATCTGACACTGATATGTTTAGACAACCATCAGCTGTCTATTAACCTGGGGCATATCTAAGAGAATGACATGTATTATTCACTGATGTTAATATTGTAGTGGCAGATCAGGGAACATATTTACTAGGGAAATGCTATAGAATAACCAGAGTATAAATTGGTATCTCAGCTGTGTTGTGCTGTGCTGTGTACTGTGTGTATGTATGTGTGCACATGCATGTGTGTACCTCTTCTCACTCACACACACACACACACACACACACTTTTTCGGTTACTGTACCACCAACTGAATTTTACTGTACCACCAACCTGAAGTACCCCCTCATGTGCATTTTACCAGTAGACCTATGGTCTCATGGGTCTTCTCAAGTACCCCCTGTGGATAGGCCAAAAACCCAGAGGGGTGCTTGTACCCCTGATTGGAAACAACTACTCTAGATCATGGAGAATTCCAGTAAGTGATGTTACTTTTTAATCAGCCTTTTCATCTCAAAATCCTTTCAATGGTGCAGATGGTATTAGAGCACACCTATCCTACTATTTCTTTGTAATTTGCAATAGTTGCTACATTACTTATTAGACCCTTTCCTCTTTCAGTGGAATCCATTTTGCTCTAAGACAATAACACTCTTAAAAGGGCAATCAGCAGTTGCTACATCCATTTCTGGACTTCTAAATGAATGATATGTACCCATTGATTTTTGAAGAATATAACTTAGAAATTCCTAATGAATTTAATTTAACTGTCGTACCCAATCAGAACCCTATAAGCTTGTTTTACTCCAATGTTTGTAAACAACGTAAATGTAGACAAACACCATATAGCCTCAAAACTATAATTTTGATAACATGCATGATCAGTCCTTGCATCCATAGCTCTGTCTATGAATTTGACACTAGTTACATTTCTCCCACCCCATCACTCAGATTTTTACGGAAACAGGGGCGAGAAGGACACTTTGTTATTGTTTCTACTGCTGATTGCCACTTTAAGATGTGAATCCGTGTTGTTAGGTAACAACACTTTTACACAACACAGATTTTCACATCCAGCAACATCAACGGGCACAGAACTGAAGCAACGGTAGTCATCAGAAAAATTTGGTTAATTTCACATTGATCTGTCCTTTGTGTTTCACATACATGATTTCACTTACAGATGTAGGATCTTAATGTGATCACTTTTTTGTTGCTGAGAATTTTCCTGCACTGCAAGAAATGCAAATGAGCTTTGTGATTTACATAAATTCACTGAAAACCCACACTAACACACGGTTATATTAACAGTATTGCACTTTTCATGTAGTCTAATTTTGGACTGCTTATAGCCTAACCACTGATCAAGCAACATTATGGACTAAACGTTCAAATCCTGTTGCTGCAGGATTATTTTGCCGGGACAATACGGGTCAAATTAAGATCCTACTACTGTAGTGTCTCTCACATGCAATTGGATGTGTTTACCATGGATGTGTTTATCCGCGGGTGAAAGTGACTAGGGCATTTCACATGCTATTGGATGACTAACGTGTTAGGCATGTTCTGACCTTGAGAGTCCAGTCCTCTTTGCTAAAGTACTGCGATAGCTCCAGGTGCAAACAGTGTGTTCCTAATGGAAATATTTCTGTTTAATTTCCAACTTATTTCTCTCTGCCTTCCTAAGTGGATATGTTAAATATTTTGGACCTAAGGATATTTGATTCCGCTCAGTTCCGTTTTATCTGACTGCGTGGGAAAATGAAGGGTGGCTAATTGGGGAAGTTGCTCATGTACTGATTATTTGTGTGTGTGTGTGTGTGTGTGTGTCTGTGTATGTGTGTCTGTGTGTAAAAAAAGGGAGAGAAAATTTATGTCTAAGAGAATGTGTCCTCATTTGTGCGGGCTCCCGACTGGCGCAGCGGTCTAAGGCACTGCATCTCAGTGTTAGAGGTGTCACTATAGTCCCTGGTTTGAATCCAGGCTGTATCACATCCGGCCCTGATTGGAAATCCCATAGGGCGGCGCACAATTGGCCCAGTATCATCCGGGTTTGGCCGGGGTAGGTTGTCGTTGTAAATAACAATTGGTTCGTAATGACTTGCAAGTTAAATAAAAAATACCTGTTTGTTGTAAAAATGCCAGTGTCAAAAAGCATACTATGATTCTGGGGTGCAGGGTGGACACAACACAAGGATGTATGTACAGTATGTGTGTGTGCACATAAATAATGCTGCCATTAGGCCTGTCCACTAAGCTGATAACAGCATGACAGGACACATTCATGCCGCTTAGTTTTACAATACATCTTAATTCAAGGGAAATCAATGCTTAATAACCTATGAAAATGTACATTTTCTGTTTTACCATCGCCAGCAGCTTAGTAATGCACCCTTGGGGTCTAGGCTTTCAATTCGTCTCATTAGCAGTAAAAAAAAATATCTCAACCAATATAAAAGACACATGATTAGTGGGAAAGAATCAAATGAGGCGAATCGTCTGTTCAACTGGGTCACAGGAGGCATGATCTAAGAGTGAAGCAAAATCCTCACATAGCCTAGACAGATGTATTGCCAACCTCATAGGTATTCTGACAGTGGTTACATGTGATTTCACAGTATGTGTCTTCACGTATCAAAGTGCATATGTGTGTTAAGTCATGCCTGCCTGTTCAAGTGTGTATCAATCTAGAATGTGTCTACCTACTGTACACAGTCCATGCATCCTCTCCTGTTCAAGCGTACATGTGCCTGCTAGCACCTGTAGCTATGTCACTTCATCATTGGCGTCGGAACCCTACTCAGCCCTGTGCTAGATGGATGGGACTTCCTGGGCTAAGCCCCCATAGTGAATAGTGAAGGCTTGGCCTACTGTGGTTTAAACACTGCTGGATGAATGCTGGGGCTTAGAGGCACAGGGATGAATGCTTCCAGGGCTTAGGAGTCTTCATCTTCCTGCTACATACACACCAGCGCCAGGACCAAAAGCACTTCGTCTTCAGAGAGACGACGCTCAATTATTATCAGCCAGCTCTTATAAATGCATATACGTTCTTATTGCCAGTGGGCTGATCTCTACCAGGCGTGATATTAAATCCATCAGGTTCCCATGCTGGAAAAAGTATTATCCCTCCTCCGATTCTCAGAACCCTCCTTTACAGGGCAGTCTTTCTAATTACATACATAACTTCTCCCTGCCAAAAGCACTTCTCCATTGCCTTGACAACTCAGGGAGCACTCTGAAAAATCTATGTCTGCATCTGGCCCGGTGTGTAAGAGAGTGGAGGAGACATTTTTTGCGTGTGTGTCTGGGAGAGATGGGAGAGAGGGAGAGAGAGAGGAGGAGGGGGGTTTATGTACACATTCCTCTGAATATGTATGTGCATGCCCATATTTATTTAAATATTGCTCTGTGTATATGAATGAGAGAGATGGAGTGATGAAAGAATCTATGAAAAAACATGACAAATACCTCTGAGGCATACAAATCTGAGAGATAGTCTCTGCCAAGCCTATTAACCAAATCCAACTGCTCCACTTGGCATATACAGTTCTATCGGAAAGTATTCTGACCCCTTGACTTTTTCCACATTTTGTTACGTTACTGCCTTATTCTACAATTGATTAAATGAATACAAATTCTCAGCAATCTACACCACAACACCCCATAACGACAAAGCGAAAAACAGTTTTTTGACATTTTTGCAGATGATCAAGAACCCGATGGACACTCTGACAGAGCTCTAGAGTTCCTCTGTGGATATGGGGGAAACTTCCTTGGTCTGATGAAACCAAGATTGAACTCCTTGGCTTGAATGCCAAGCGTCACGTCTGGAGGAAACCTGGCACCATCCCTACGGTGAAGCATGGTGGTGGCAGCATCATGCTGTGGGGATGTTTTTCAGAGGCAGGGACTGGGAGACTAGTTAGGATCGAGGCAAAGATGAACGGAGCAGAATACAGAGAGATCCTTGATCAAAACCTGCTCCAGAGAGCTCAGGACCTCAGACTGGGGCGAAGGTTCAACTTCCAACAGGACAACGACCCTAAGCACACAGCCAAGACAACGCAGGAGTGTCTCTGAATGTCCTTGAATGGCCAAGCCAGAGCCCGGTTTTGAACCCGATCGAACATCTCTGGAGAAACCTGAAAATAGTATCCAACCTGACTGAGTTTGAGAGGATCTGCAGAGAAGAATGGGAGAAACTCCCCAAATACAGGTGTGCCAAGCTTGAGAGTCATACCTAAGAAGACTAAATGCTGTAATCGCTGCCAAAGGTGCTTCAACAAAGTACTGAGTAGGGTCTGAATACTGAATAATAAGGGTCTGAATACTTACAGTACCAGTCAAAAGTTGGGACACACCTACTCCTTCAAGGGTTTTTCTTTATCTTTAATATTTTCTGCGTTGTAGAATGATAGTGAAGACATCAAAACTATGAAATAACACATATGGAATCATGTAGTAACCAACAAAGTGTTAAACAAATCCAAATATGTTTTAGATTTTAGATTCCACCCTTTGCCTTGATGACAGCTTTGCACACAGGTGGTATTCTCTCAACCAGCTTCACCTGTAATGCTTTTCCAACAGTCTTGAAGGAGTTCCCACATATGCTGAGCTTGTTGGCTGCTTTTCCTTCACTCTGCGGTCCAACTTTTTACAAACCATCTCAATTGGGTTGAGGTCGGGTGATTGTAGAGGCTAGGTCATCTGATGCAGCACTCCATCACTATCCTTCTTGGTCAAATAGCCCTTACACAGCCTGGAGGTGTGTTGGGTCATTGCCCTGTTGAAAAACAAATGATAGTCCCACTAAGTGCAAACCAGGTGGGATGGCGTATCGCTGCAGAATGCTGTGATAGCCATGCCGGTTAAGTGTGCCTTGAGTTCTAAATAAATCACAGACAGTGTCACCAGAAAAGCACCCCCACACCATCACGCCTCCTCCTCCATGCGTCACGGTGGGAACCACACATGCAGAGATCATCCGTTCACCTACTCCGCTTCTCACAATGACACAGTGGTTGGAACCAAAAATTGGTACTCGTCGAACCAAAGGACAGATTTCCACCGGTCTAACATCCATTGCTCATGTTTCTTGGCCCAAGCAAGTCTCTTCTTCTTATTGGTGTCCTTTAGTAGTGTTTTTTTGCAGAAATTTGACCATGAAGGCCTGATTCACGCAGTCTCCTCTGAACAGTTGATGTTGAGATGTGTCTGTTTCTTGAACTCTGTGAAGCATTTATTTGGGAAGCAATCTGAGGTGCAGTTAACTCTAATTAACTTATCCTCTGCAGAAGAGGTAACTCTGGGTCTTCCTTTCCTGTGGTTGTCCTCATGAGAGCCAGTTTCATCATTGATGGTTTTTGCGACTGCACTTGAAGAAAGTTCTTGACATTTTCCAGATTGACTGACCTTCATGTCTTAAAGTAATGATGGACTGTCATTTCTCTTTGCCTATTTGAGCTGTTCTTGCAATAATATGGACTTGGTCTTTTACCAAATAGGGCTTTCTTCTGTATACCACCCCAGCGTTGTCCGGGTTAGGGGAGGGTTTAGCGGGGGATGGCTTTACTTGGCTCATCGCACTCTAGCGACTCCTTGTGGCGGGCCGGACGCCTGCAGGCTGACCTCTGTCGTCAGGTGAACAGTGTTTCCTCCGACACATTGGTGCGGGTGGGTGTTAAGAAGCGTGGGTCATGTTTTGGAGGACGCATGACTTGACCTTCGCCTCCCAAGCCTGTTAGGGAGTTGCAGCGATGAGACAATATTGAAATTGGGGAGAAAATGTGGGTAAAAAAAGGATTTACAAAAATGATTATTACACATATTGTACTTCTAAACATATACCTCCAAAGATAATTCTGATAAAATACAGACCCACCCCTACGCTAAACTTTCACTGACTTGCTTCTCGTCCACTACTGTGGCCAAAAACCAAGAGGTCCTAAAAGTAAGCCTCGTGTGGCTGTCAGCCTCAAACATTTCCCCATTATGCACTCATCATTTCTCCTCTCCACCACAGGAAAAACAGCTATAACTACTGAGACCTTAATGACCATGACATTTGTCTTTCAGACCATAAAGGGAAGAAAAACGTACTATAAGATCAAATGGAAATTCTGGCATGGTCTTACAGTAGACTTTATGAATGATTGATGACCCAGACCACTATCTGGGAGTAATGTAGGGAAAAGTTTTAATAAATAGGAACTATCTGTCTTTAGGTAATGATATGCTATTAATCATTCTCCCAACTATCAGTTATCACAAGGTTATAGGCACGCCGACCATTTCCCCGAAACGACATGTTCCAAATTATAACGTATGCGTACGTGACATCCTTTATAACCCATAACCCTCTATGGTACTGTATCTTGGAGGGTAATGCAAACCTACAGTATAGTTACAACAAATATAAAGAATTACCTGAACTACCAAACAATGTCGGAATAACCTGCATGTTAGAAACTGCATGTGAACAAATGCATGTTCCTCATAAATAAATACGGTTCAAAGGTAACTTTATTTGCCGTTCTACCTGAGGCTGGAGAGAGTAGTGTAAGAGGGAGAAAACTTGACTCATCTGATGTTAAAGTAAAGACCAGCTATAGGACGGCATGTTTCCTAAAGTCAATTCCCCTAGAGAAGGGGAGGGGGGAGGAGAGACAGAGAGAGAGGGAGAGAGGGAGGGAGAGAGAGGTTGTGTATATGTGGGGGATTGTTTTTGTTATACTACAGTGGAAGGATGCATATCTATTCCTCTAACTCCTATCTGAGAACCTGTTAAAAGCCAATGGCTTTCAGTGGACAAATTGTCAGCATTTAATCCGACTGATTCACAGTGTGATACTTTTTAAATAATCTCTTTTCATAACTTCCATTACATTTTAATATATTCCTAAAATGCCCGCATCTAATATCAACTTATTCTTTACCCCAAAATAATGCTAACACTTTGACATCACTTCAAAGCTCCCCAAAGTAAATCCAATTGGATGTTTTCGCGTCAGGACCAATCGTAACAGTCATAATGAAGAGAAGGCCCTCTGGGGCAAGAGGAGTACCTATGCATTTACTCCCTTCATTTGGTGTCTGCAGCTGCGTGATGCCTGTTGACCTGTCGGCTGCCTGCCTGGACGCCGCTCTGCCCTCGCTCTACGCTGTGCTGCTGGAGGATTATGTACTCAGTCTGTCAGTTCCGCTAGGCTAGCGCTGCTGTGCTTCGATCCCAAGCTTTGTTTGATTGTTTGCTGCTCGCTGTAGTGAAACGCAAGTGCAGACATATCAGGGTTGTTCACAGAGCCATGCCTCCTTCCTCACTCTTGTACACGCTGTATTTAAACAGTGCATACCCCGTCTCTCCTCTTTTTCTTACAAAATAGAGGTTGGCCACAAAATAATCTTTTTTTGGGGTTTAAAAACCACTCCAGGCCACACTTGAACAACTAAACCTTGATATAAAGTGTGAAGAAATTATAATGGACCTATGTTCAAATAACTGCCATTTTCTGGGCAGATCTTTTTTTTTGATTAACAAATCAAGCCAACAACGTTGCCCATCCCTGCTCAAAGCCATATTATGTATCACTTTTATGTAGCAAAATGTTATGTATAATAGATACTGTATTTACATTTACATTTACATTTAAGTCATTTAGCAGACGCTCTTATCCAGAGCGACTTACAAATTGGTGCATTCACCTTATGATATCCAGTGGAACAACCACTTTACAATAGTGCATCTAACTCTTTTAAGGGGGGGGGGGTTAGAAGGATTACTTTATCCTATCCTAGGTATTCCTTAAAGAGGTGGGGTTTCAGGTGTCTCCGGAAGGTGGTGATTGACTCCGCTGACCTGGCGTCGTGAGGGAGTTTGTTCCACCATTGGGGTGCCAGAGCAGCGAACAGTTTTGACTGGGCTGAGCGGGAACTGTACTTCCTCAGAGGTAGGGAGGCGAGCAGGCCAGAGGTGGATGAACGCAGTGCCCTTGTTTGGGTGTAGGGCCTGATCAGAGCCTGAAGGTACGGAGGTGCCGTTCCCCTCACAGCTCCGTAGGCAAGCACCATGGTCTTGTATTTACCTTACAGTGTAAGCATCTAAGGCAACTCTGTGAAATTACTGCAGTAAGTGACACTTTGAAGTAAAAGGCAATTGGTGTGTGTGCACAAGTGTAGAATGTCTAGATTTTATGGTGTATACTTTTGAAGTCCTTGATACCACATTTCACCTTCCAGTATAACACACAGGGTTTCTAAACCGGGAGATTTCACAGGGCAAATTTAAGCAGTCATGTTGGTATGTGTAGGTAATATATATAATATATGCCATTTAGCAGACACTTTTATCCAAAGCGACTTACAGTCATGCGGGCATATATTTTACATTTGGGTGGTCCCGGGAATCAAACCCACTATCCTGATGTCACAAGTACCATGTGCTACCAACTGAGATAGGTTACCAACAAGTTAATCTACCACCAGATGGTTCCTCAGACAGATGACCAACATCATCCAGCAGGATTGTCTGAGAGCTGAGAGCAGGAACAGGTGCATGCTCTGATTCCCCTCCAATAGAACTCGCCATGTCTCTCTCTCATTCCCGCTGACACATTCAGACAACAGACCCTGCTGTTGCTCTTCACGCCGGACTTCTCCAATTAACTCAACCAACCTATATGCCCCTAAGCACTGTCACACGAGAAGCTATTGGAGCTTTGTGAATACAACTCAATTTGTCAATGCCTCGTAAGTCAATTAAATGGAATTGTATTTGAAAACAAATCCCATGTGTTACCCTCCCCCGTTTACCTTTATTGAAATTAAGTCCTAATGCTGGGTGAAAAAATATCCCTCCCTATTTCTTTCACCTTATCGTCGGTTGGATGTGTATGGGGTAGTCTGGGATAGTGTGCTTCTGTAGGGGTGAAAATGCTCGTCTCCTCTCCGGTAAACACATTCAAATCCAATGTAGTGTTGTGGACTGTGTCGTGCGCTTCATCATTGGAGATGCCATTGCATCAGTTGGTCAACTCCCACTGGTATTGAGCATATCATGACTCCCAGGGACACATTTAACTCATAATCATAGGAATTTCATATATGCATATATAGGGAGACCAGTTCAGTTATGGAATAACTATATTTAGGTCATAAAATAACATTACGGATATTTTAATAAATGAATTAATCTGATTATGCATCAGCTGTTGATGTGAATTAATTCCATACAAAAAGACTAACAATCTCAAAGTGAGTGTGAGTGACTATACTGTAGAAAGATATTACCCACATTTCCACATGTAACGAAATTGGATTCTTTGGTACCAAAGTCCTAAGCGCATTTGCGACAAGTACATTTCAAACTTGACTTCCCCAGTTAAGACCTAGCACCAGTACTTTGCATGTAAATCTAAAAGTTAAGCATGCAGCCCACACATATTTCCCAAAGCGCCAGAGCAAATCCGACTCCAACTTGCCAGCCTGTATTTCCCTGCTATACAGGTCACTTCAAAATGAGTCACTCCCATGTAAGAATGAATAACAAACGCACAAGTAGGCAGATGGCCACTTCTCTCCATTCTCATTCACTGCCTTCTCAACAGGTCACTTCTCTGACGAGGTGCTTGAAAGTTAATAGATCTGCATGAGAGTTGTAGCAGCACAAATATCACTGTGGTGCCTTGCCAAACTGCAGCCGTCGGGGATGCAGCTAAAAGCCAACGCACCAGACACGCCGCAATCACTGCCCACTGGGAGCCATTTGGGGGATATTGCTTTGCCTATCATTCAGTCAGCAGAAAGGCACAGCGATGCAGCGATGGGAAGCCAGGGCTGGCAGTCTATTGAGGTAGTGTGCGCGCCCGTCGTCATCAATGATTTAAATAGAAGAGCTCCACAGGCAAGCAGGCAGGAGCCATCCGGGGCAGGCCACAGCTCAGGAATAAGGCACCACGCTCACTGTGAGCCTCACACACTATTCCATAATGTCTGGGACAGGGCCAAAGCTTCATACTGCACACACACACACACACACACACACACACACACACACACACACACACACACACACACACACACACACACACACACACACACACACACACACACACACACACACACACACACACACACACACACACACACTAACACAAACAATGCCCCTTCTTCTCTCCCTCACCCCTCTTACTCTGTGATTCAGAGTGTGTGAATAATGTATGAAGTACAAGCTTTAAAGGCCTGCCCAGCCACAGCCCCGCCAGATGAAGATTTAAACTTTACTTTGATGCGTTCAAATAGACTGAAAACACAGTCTGCATACAGAACTGCTGTCTTTTGGTAGGCCTACCTTTGTCACATTACTCCTATAGACCACTGACTGTAGACATAGGTGTTCCATGATCAAACTATTTTTGGATTCAGTATTCTAGACTGATGCTATACTGATATTTAAGTACCGTACAGTCCTTTATGATTTATGGTGTTATGCTGATTCATGTTGGACAGAGTACATATCTTCAATGAATATCAACTTGTTCCAGGTGAAAACCTGCAGTTTTCCATCAAACTTGACCATGTCCTTACAATGGTAGTTATGTGAAAAACCACCATATAAAAACATAACTTCACTACCCTTTCAACCTGGACTCAGGGGTAGATGTAACATAGTAAAAGTAAATCCGAGACACTCCAATTAGTATGATGTGTTAAGTTTCGTAGGGTATGTATTGTATTAATTTGTGAATGTCCATTATCCATTTCGTATGATATGTTACGAATTGCAATCGTGCAATATGTTACGAATTGCAATTTGTACCATATGTTACGAACTCCAATTTGTTGCGGCTAACATTAGTTAGGTGGCTAACGCTAGCTAGGTGGCTAACGTTAGCTAGGGGTTAGGGTTAAGGTTAGGAGTTAGGTTAAAGGTTTAAGGTTAGGGTTAGGGTTAGGGGAAGGGTTAGCTAACATGCTAAGTAGTTGCAAAGTAGTTAAAAAGTAGTAAGTAGTTCCTATGTTGCTAATTAGCAAAAGTTCTCCTTGATGAGATTCGAACACGCAACCTTCGGGTTGCTAAACATTCATGATATACACATACCCATCCACCCTAACCTTCCACCCTATTTTCCTTTTTGCCTTAAGTAACCTTCTGTCTTATACCATACGAAACGTGACATATCATCCTAATTTGAATGTCCTGGATTTACATTTACTATGTTGCGTCTAGTCTATGCGACCAGGCTGTCTCTTACCCTTCAGGAATGTTGGTCGCAATTCCAAGCCTGAATTCTCTTAATGCTCTAAATCTGGAACATTATTTCAAGGTCTACTGAAATCTTATTTTTTCTCTTCTTTTTTTCAGTCACCTGTGGGGAGGCAAAAATCATGCATGCTTGTGCCACCAAGTCCTCCAGGCTTTTTTGGAAGGTTCTGTGACCTGTTTAGTTCTTTCAATCTGTCTTCATGTACCGATCGCAAATGGCTGGCAATGCAATAAACAGTACATGAAAGAGTGGGGAGCAGAGTGGAAGGCCTAACAGCAAACAAACCCACCGGTATAAACCACTTTGAATATTCATACAGGACCTGAGTCTCTCTTTGGAGCTAGGGCCCTGGCTTTATTTTATGCCAATAGTAGGGGTGCAACAGTACATCTATTTGTACCGAACTGTTTGGTACAGGGACCTCGGTTCGGTCCTTTTGTTTATAGTTGCGGAAATGCACTCATTCTCTGTGGTTGAGAATAAGTGGTTTCAGCACCTCTTGAAAGTACTTGAGCAACGTTACGAACTTCCCTCTAGTAGGCCTACCCAATCTATATAAGCAAACCAAAGCCAAAGTTTTCAATGCGCTTACTTAACAGTAACAGCCCCATCACATTACCCGGAGTGGGATATGTATGTACCTTGCTACAGACTTTTATGAGAGTCACAAGTGAGCATCTGGTACTGAAGGAGGCAGTGTTATGATGCATTCGTAACTAAGTAGGAATTGGGAATTGACCACATGACTGGGAAAAATCCACTTCAACGGCCCTCAAACTGGTAATTACTAGTGGGAAATTCGTCTAGCATTCTGAGCACCCACCTCTCCCACATGGTGACCTCTGATGACACCTACTAAGGAAATGGCCTCTATAACAGCATTTTCGCCAGATAAATGCAGCAACAAAACATTTCTAAAAAGCTATCTATTTATGTATTTTTTAACTCTATAATTTGTTTACAAGCACGATAGCTTACCTTTTAGTTATGGTTGACAGAGCTTGTTGGCAATTAATGCCATTGTGAATGGCATTATATTTTCCAGCTGTACCAAAACCAAACCGTGACCCCAAAATTGCCATACATACCGAACTGTGGGTTTGTTGAACCGTTACACCCCTAGCTAATAGGGTGAATTTCATTTCCCTGACAAAGTACAATATGTACACTACAAAAGTATAAATATTAACACTATCAAATAACTATATTTACACTCAGTCTGGAATCTGGGTGAGCAATATTTTCTTTATTAAGGATAGTCTAAAACACAAATTAATGGAATGGCATTTAAAATAGTGTTGAAAGAAACACAGGTCTGATTTCCCAAGCATTTCCCTAGATGATCTGTATATGAGGATTACAAAATCATATCAAAGTTAACTATGATTTACCATCCATTTTGATATAATATCCCTTTATCATGGTTAAAAAAGCAACAACCTCATCAGGATATGCTACGAAACTTCCACACAAAAAGTACATGTACCCTGTTGCGAACCCAACAGGATGTGATGCTTTAAATGACTAATTACCCAAAACAATAAATATGTTTTAATAATGTGATTAATATTTCCAAAACTCTCTTTACGGGAAGCCCACAGCCTCATTCATATTAACTTCAACAATGACTAACAACATTCTAGGGATTTGAGTATTTAATTAATCTGAATGTGACTCCCTGAGGGCCCTGGCTCTCGCTCGCTCACACACTTAGCAGAGTTATTAAGACAGCGCCACTGTAAGCCACTGCGAAGTGGAGATAACTTTACACACTCCCTGCTGAATCCAACACCTATCAAAACAAAATGATAAGGCTGTAGCACATTTAGCAGGGCTACTGCACCTTCAATACCCTGTCAGACGGTTATAATCCCTGGTTATATTATCACTGTCTCTGTTTACATTTAACTAGTAAAGTGTGACATGTTTTGCCTCTTAATCCCATTAAATCAAACGGAACAACACTGTCTTCACACCCACAATGTTCCAGTATAAGACAACAAACACTGGCGTGAAACTGCTTCTATTGGATAGCTCTTGTCACTTTTGTAGATCATTATGGAAATACTCCCTCCCTCATGACTGTGGTTCATTTATTGTCTGCTGAGTGAGATTAGTAAAATCCCATATGAAAAAAGACTATAGTATTCATTGTAGCGTTTTTGAGTATATACTATAGTTAATAATGTAGTGTTTGCGGATTGTAGTATACTGTAGTATTTACTAAAGTGTTTTTGCGGAATGTAGTATAATGTAGTATTTACTGTAGTGTTTTTGCAGACATTACTGTAGTATTTAGTGTAATGTTTTTGTTTTTATTATCTTTGACATAGAAGTGGAGGATTTGTCCTACAGGAAACCTACTGGAGAAATACTAAAATAGCAAATGTTCCATAACCTGTAGGTAGGTAGGACTGGCGTCTGAACGGATAGTTCAGAGATTCTGCTCTTTTATATAACCTGTAGTGAACATAATATATGCGTTATTGGGGGGAAGGAATGGGCAGTGTATATGCAAATTAAATGCTGTAGTATTTACTTTAGTTAAAAAAGTGTCATGTTTTTGCAGAATGTAGTGTTTTTGTGGACATTACTGTAGTATTTACTACAGTGTTTTTTTTTGCTGATAATACTGTTGTATTTACTGTAGTATTCTACAGTATACTACAACAATCTATAGTAAGTACTACACATGATCGAGGGATACTACAGTGCATAGCATAGTATTCTATAGGATACTACAGTTTACTATAGAATTCTATAGTAAGTACTGTAGTATTCTATAGTCAACTGTAATATTTTTCATGTGGGTATTCATTCATAGCGAGTAGCAGAGTCATGATACAACCAAACACTTCATTGCATTACCCTGATTAAGGTGTTTAGTTTTAGACTGAGGTTTGTTTGTGGGAGAGTGAATAAGTTAGGTGGAATGCTTTGATCTAAAGAGCACAACATTCTTAGCCACATACAACGCCCCCTCCCCCAGCCGGTACATTGTGATGCATTTGTTTGTGAGCATGTGATGCATTTGTTGCAGATTTGCCTTCATGAGGGTTTATAAATTGTATGTATTCCAATTGCTCAGTGTGAGAATGAACCAGTGTTTTGGCACTTCATACAGTGAGTGGAAGCGAGTTATGACCCCCAGGTCCCCCTGAACGCTCAGTCTGATTCAGCCTCTCAGCTTCACTGATGTGATCACCCCTTCAGCAACACAGAGAGCAAACACGACACCGGGTGTGGGTATTGGTGTTTGGTGTGCGCGCATGTCTGTGTGTGCGTGCGTGTATGTGTGTGTGTGGTAAAAAAATAGGTGGGTAATTGCTGATTGACGTTTAAGGTGAATCTAATGCTCCCTATATTTTGCATGCACACACCACTGGCCTTATCCACACACAGCCATTGAGAAAACCACATCAAATATTTACACTGGTAATCTTTCTAATACTATGGGTATGTAAAATGGTTCAGGGTAGTAAAGCATGACATCTCCCCATCCTCTCTCTCTGCTCTCCAGGGCTTGAGCATAGACCGCATCTGCTCTAAAACTATTTTCCAAGGATGCTACAATCCTGCTACACCCAGAAAACTATTTATCTTCGGGCTGGATAATATGGAATAAAGTCGACATACTGTAACTTTGTGCTATAATCTTATTGATATTTGTTACAAAACCCTATTATAAAAAAGGATAGAACGGTTTCATCCCAAAGCAGTCTACAAATCAACCACAAACAAATGCAAAAACACAATATCACAACATATCTCATTAACTCCTGATAAGCCTTCTTAACCACCCACCCACCCCACCCCCACCCACCCACTAACCCACCCACCTCTCTCTCTTTCTTTCTACGTCTCTCTTTCTGTCTCTCACACTGACACACACACACATGCATTCACACACGCACACGAATACACACACACCTTTACACACAAACTTCGTCACGTGCATCCTGTATGTCTTGAGGTTAATTACCCAGAATTGCCCAATTGGGATGAGCTCTCCTGTTTCTACTGGGGTCCTTCACTGCTCGGCCCCTGCCCTGGGGCTCCCTCCCTGTGGGCACGGTGACGGGGCCGCTCCAGGGGTTGCTGCTGACCCCTTCCTCTGCAAGAGACGCGCTACATTCAGGACCAAAGGGTGAATAGAGCTCACAGTTCAGTGGACCAGGGGAGAGGGGACAAGCCACACTCAGAGGGTAAAAAGGACATGTCAGAGAGAGGAAAGTCACTGGGCGGGCAAAGGGAAAGGAGTTAACGAGGAATACAGCTTGCTTAGGTTAGTGGAAGGTTTGGGACAGTACAAAGGAGAAGAGGGGAGGTTTTGCAATGGGCAGAATTTTGCTCAGGGAGTATAGTTCTTAAAGATAGCTGGTTGACAACAGACTGTTTCTGGTTAAGCTGGTAGCACCAAACACAAGGAAAGATGCTATGCTCAGGGTACTGCTCTATTAATTATGTTACATAACATGAGATATACAGTAGGTCTATGGCAACTACACAGGTATATGTAGCATCTTTGCAATTTCTATTTATATTTTGAACTCTCACAACAATACCCACTCACAATACTCCCACTCATATCCCACTCATAAGTTGTTGATATACGGTACCTGGTGGCAAAGTAAAGAGTGGTAATACTACAATGCTAGCTAGATCTACTTTGGGTTTTCTAAAGCTAGGCAGCTTCAGTTATTTTCACATTCCAGCTCAGGCTTCATCCGTATTATGACTGTGGATATTGCTCGTCCGCCGGCTGCTAACTCTTGCAGGATTGTAACTGTGAGCGGCTAGTTGAATGCTGAACTCTTCATTGAGACAATGCTGAGACATCAATCGTTGGCGAGTCAGTGCCACAAGATGCCCAATATGTCAAAGCCTCAGATGAGGCATGGAAAAAGGACTCCCTGTGACAGCCCTTCTTCGGTGGATGCTAGCTCTGAAGAAGCACCAGCATGGTTCAGAATGGAGATGGACAAGGGTTTAACAAAGATCCAAGAGACACTTTCTGAACGCCTCAGCAAAATTGATGTGCTGGTGGATAAACTCCACGAAGACCAGAAAGTCACAAAGGGACGAGTGACAAAGTTAGAAAAAGACCAAGCTGACCACCAGGCTGCCATCCTGGACGTCCGCGAGGACATGGTCCCAAAAATACAAGAAGTTGAAAGACGCCATCTCTAAACTCGAGGATGCATTTGATTATTATGAACATTTCCAAAGGCGCTCAAATTTGAGACTTCAAGGTTTCTCCTTTCTACAGGAATGGATTCCCAAAATTCTGGATCTACCCCCTTCTGCGCACCCACGGGAAAACGAGAGGGCCCAGGCGGCTGCCTGGCCAGGTTGCACCCAGAGCATTTGTCATGACATTTCTACGGTACCAGGACACTGTTCGCATCCTCTCTGCTGCCCGTGCAAAGGGAGAGATCAAGTACGGAGATGCCAGAATCATGATCTTTCCGGATCTCTCTCCCACATTACACAAGAGGAGGATGCCTTTGTACCTACTGAAGAGACTTCTGTGTCAGGCTGGCTTGGCATACGGCATGCGCTACCCGGCAACTTTGTGGATTGAAACCAAGAATGGTGAGCACACATTTGACTCTGTGAAGATGGCTGAAACATACATGAGGAAAGAACTCCCTGACTTGTTCACGTCTACTATATCATGAGAAACTGTCTTTTGAACTTGGATACAGTGGATAGTGAACTGCTAGAACATGAGGAAACCACGAAATGACTCATATGATTGACTGGCTAGCGCGATAATGACTGGCTCGGTATAGTTGGATCATTGCTAATGTTGGCTGTGCTATTTAACTAGCTTGCTAAGTTTACAAGGGTATAACTATAGCTACAGCCACACTATGCCAGGTAGTTACATTTTTGCTGTATACTTTTATTTGAGTCCAGTCAGTCAGGTTTGGTTAAATAGTTATGTGGCTTTTGACTGGGTTTCAAGCCTAACTATGTTGTTTACATTACTTCAGGGAATTTTAGCTACTATTACGTTTGCTGACTTGTTTATTGTTAGAGATGTATGCTAGCATTAGTGATACCGTAGCAGGGATAAACTACTCACTGGCTGGCCGCCTAACTGCCAGCTAGCTGATCGCTTTACTGTGTATGTGCGTACATGTGTATATATAATATTTTTGAGGGGAGGATGAACTCAGGAGGATGGTGATTGTTTAACTACTTATCCCTATTTGATATTTGAGGGATGATAGTTATCGTCTGGTAAAGGTTTTCATTTATTCATCATAGCTTGATGTCTTTTTTCCTGTGCTGCTTGGGTGCGTTTGTGGTCACCGCTTTTGTCGCGGCGTGGCACAGGTTTCAGGGCACATTGGGGAATGCCGATTGGCTGACATATGGGTGTGCGGGTAGGCTCTGTTGGTGACTATGAATGCTTCCTCTGTTGTTGTTGTTGTTGTTGTTGTTGTTGAGATATGCTCAAGTGGGGCTAAATAGTTCGGTCATTATTGTTGCCAATGTTTGTCGCTTTGATTCAAATTGTATTTTGTTCCTCGACTAACAATATTTTCATGTTACAAGGAACAGTCAATGCACTTCTAATGCCATATACATATAATTTAGAATGAACCTAATTCGAGCGATGCTATGCATAGCAGGTACATCTAGCTTAAAGACTAGCGTCTAAGGATATGGGTTCTTTAACTCCCTCAGTTGGGGAGGGGGTTGGGGAGGGGGTTTTGTTGAATTTTTGAAACAAGTAATTTTTTTCATTTCACTTCACCAATATGGACTATTTTGTGTATGTCCATTACATGAAATCCAAATAAAAATCCATCGAAATTATAGGTTGTAATGCAACCGAATAGGAAAAACGCCAAGGAGGATGAACACTTTTGCAAGGCACTGTAAATAATCCCACATTTGTAAAATGTAACACTCATATCAACATATTTTTTAGCACCAATAACAACTCTGCCTCCCCCTAATTTTATAGGAAGCTCTCTTTGCATATCTGAGGGGGCAAAAAATACCCTTTAGTTCAGGTGCTCGTAAGATGTATAAGGCTCAAGTAGATTCGTTGGAGAAAGAAATTAGAGATCTGAAAAATGAACATAGTATAACATTTGATGACTCAACTCCACAAAAATGTGACTCAAAGCGATTGGAATATAACACCCTGATGACCCACAAAGCGGAAAACTCTCTTAGGAGAACAAAGCAAAACTACTATGAACATGGAGATAAAGCAGGAAAGTTGCTTGCTTGGCAAATAAGGCGAGAGGAAGCTAGTAGAGCTATTGGCTCTATTAAGCTGCCCAATAACACAGTTGTTCACAGTCCTGAGGAAATTAATCTAGTCTGTAGGGAGTTTTAAGAAACATTGTATAAGTCTGAAGGTGATGCCCCTGCATGATGCATGAGTTTTTGAACAAACTCAATTTACAAACTTTAACTGATGAGGATTGAGAGCACTTGGAGAAAGAGATTACATCCGAGGAAATTATGGAATCCATTTTCAATTTTGCTGGGGGAAAATCACCAGGGTTAGACAGATTCCCTATTGAATTCTATTGATCCTTTTTACCCAAACTAATTGAGCCTCTTTGCAATATGTTTAATTACGCCATAGAGACAGGATTGCTCCCAGACATAATTGAACAGGCACTGATCACAGTTTTGTTAAAACCTGGGAAAGATCCTCTGCTTTGTGGGTCGTATAGACCAATATCTTTATTAAACACTTCATATAAGATTCTTGCAAAACTCATAGCTCTTAGACTAGATAAGGTTCTTCTTGACTTGGTTGATATGGACCAAACAGGCTTTGTAAGAACCGCTCATCTGCTGATAATATCAGAAGATTATTTAATATTTATGTAGAAAATGACCAAGAACCTGTAGTGGCGGCTTCATTAGATGTGGAAAAAGCTTTTGACCGCATTGAATGGGGCTACATGTTTGAAGTTTTACAGAGGATGAATATTGGCCCTAAGTATGTAGGTCTGATTAGATTACTGTACAAATATCCAGTAGCTCAGATCCTGACTAATGGAAATGTTCCTCACAGTTCTCTCTATCACGTGGCACAAGACAGGGTTGTCCCGCTAGTCCTCTCCTTTTTTCTTTGGCTATAGAGCCACTGGCAGAAGCTTTTAGATCTCATCCATTCATCCATGGTGTTCGTATAGGTGGGCGTGAACATCTGGTCTCCCTATATGCTGATGACATTTTGCTTTACCTCACTAAATCAGAAATTTCACTCCGATCATTAGTTGACATCCTGAAAGAATATGGGACCTTTTCAGGATATAAAGTAAACCTATCGAATAGTTAAATTCTGCCTTTTAACAGGGCAACTATGCAGAACCCAATATTAGACAAGCTGTTTTCTTGGAGACCTCAGAAAATGACATATCTTGGATTGCAAATTTCTTCTGAAATTATTAAGACATATCAACTGAACTATACTCCACTTCTCAAAAAGGTTGTGAAAAATTGGATAGATGGCAGAATTGAGCAAATTCTCTTACTGGTTGGGTCAATTGTGTAAAGATGAATATATCAAACCTTGCAGTTTCCTATTCCCAAAGTTTTTTTCAGTCAACTTCATATGAACGTTTCTTAATTTCTGTTGAAAGGGAAACCCCCCAGAGTGAAACTCACAACGTTATCCATACCATACTGTGAGGACTTACTTTTCCTGAATTCCAGTTTACTGGGCATCTCAGTTAAAGGCTGAGTGGATATGGCAAAATACAACATGTTCACCCTCTTGGAGACAGATAGAGGAAGTGTCTGACCCTTGCTATATTGGCATCTATACCTTATATTCACCCACCTAAAGCTTTGCTAGGTCTCATAAACAACCCTTTCATAAAAAACACTTTAAATATATGGATTGAAGTCTGTAACCAAACAGAAGGGCATAGGTCTAAACCCAGCAAAATAAGAAATGTCCTCTCACTGTCAACTGCGTTTATTTTCAGCAAACTTAACATGTGTAAATATTTGCATGAACATAACAACATTCAACAACTGAGACATAAACTGAAGTTCCACAGACATGTGACTAACAGAAATGTCCCTGAACAAAGATGGGGGGTCAAAATCAAAAGTAAAAGTCAGTATCTGGTGTGGCCACCAGCTGCATTAAGTACTGCAGTGCATCTCCTCCTCATGGACTGCACCAGATTTGCCAGTTCTTGCTGTGAGACGTTACCCCACTCTTCCACCAAGGCACCTGCAAGTTTCCAGACATTTCTGGGGGGGAATGGCCCTAGCCCTCACCTTCCGATCCAACAGGTCCCAGACGTGCTCAATGGGATTGAGATCCGGGCTCTTCGCTGGCCATGGCAGAACACTGACATTCCTGTCTGAACGAGCAGTATGGCTGGTGGCATTGTCATGCTGGAGGGTCATGTCAGGATGAGCCTGCAGGAAGGGTACCACATGAGGGAGGAGGATGTCTTCCCTGTAACGCACAGCATTGAGGTTGCCTGCAATGACAACAAGCTCAGTTCGATGATGCTGTGACACACCGCCCCAGACCATGACGGACCCGCCACCTCAAATCGATCCTGCTCCAGAGTACAGGCCTCGGTGTAACGCTCATACCTTCGACGATAAACGCAAATTCGACCATCATCCCTGGTGAGACAAAACCGCGACTCGTCAGTGAAGAGCACTTTTTGCCAGTCCTGTCTGGTCCAGCGACCGTGGGTTTGTGCCCATAGGCGACGTTGTTGCCGGTGATGTCTGGTGAGGACCTGCCTTACAACAGGCCTACAAGCCCTCAGTCCAGCCTCTCTCAGCCTATTGCGGACAGTCTGAGCACTGATGGAGGGATTGTGCATTCCTGATGTAACTCGGGCAGTTGTTGTTGCCATCCAAATCAAATCAAATTTTATTGGTCACATACACATGTTTAGCAAATGTTAACCATGTGTATGTGACCAATAAAATTTGATTTGGATGGCAACAATAACTGCCCGAGCAGTTGTGATGTACCTGTCCCGCAGGTGTGATGTTCGGATGTACCGATCCTGTGCAGGTGTTGTCATACGTGGTCTGCCACTGCGAGGATGATCAGCTGTCCGTCCTGTCTCCCTGTAGCGCTGTCTTAGGCATCTCAGTACGGACATTGCAATTTATTGCCCTGGCCACATCTGCAGTCCTCATGCCTCCTTGCAGCATGCCAAAGGCACGTTCATGCAGATTAGCAGGGACCCTGGGCATCTTTCTTTTGGTGTTTTTCAGAGTAAGTAGAAAGGCCTCTTTAGTGTCCTAAGTTTTCATAACTGTGACCTTAATTGCCTACCGTCTGTAAGCTGTTAGTGTCTTAACGACCGTGTACAGTCAAAAGACTACTAATATTACCAGCCATAACTGTATTGTTAGGGGATCGGAAAAAACACAATCAGTCAATGGGAAATATCATTATACTCATGGGTAATGTAATTCTTTTTAGGGCAATATCGGTCGAAATATTACAAATAGGGAGGTTCAAGATCCTCGTAAGACATCACATTAAAATGGAGGGATGTATTGCAAAAGGAAATTGCAAAACGGCATTATACTGGGAAAGTTGGGTTAATGTGGATGAAAATCCAGCACTTGCAGAAAGAGTAAATTAGGACTACATGTATAATTATTTAACTACCTGTACCGTACATGTGAGCGAAAATAGTTCTAAGTAGCAGTCAAAGTATTGTTGTCCGTTACTTTTCTCCAATCAGGAGAGGGGTGGTAGGGTTGACTTTAATTTATAAATATAAAATAAGGGGTTTAGAATTGATGCAAACAATTAAATTGATAGAACTCACAATCTTTCTCCAAAATTAAAGCTGATCTACCACTAAAAACAAAACATTAAATCATGATTAGAAGAGTCACAGACACACAGACAAACCAGTACCTCCCTCTCGGAGCTGCACCCTTAAAAAGGGTTAAACATCTACATGTACACTATATATACAAAAGTATGTAGACACCCCTTCAAATTAGTGGATTTGGCTATTTCAGCCACACAGGTGTATAAAATCGAGCACACAGCCATGACATCTTCATAGAAAAACATTGGCAGTAGAATGGCCTTACTGAATAGTTCAGTGACTTTCAACGTGGCACAGTCATAGGATGCTACCTTTCCAATAAGTCAGTTCGTCAAATTTCTGCCCTGCTAGAGCTGCCCTGGTAAACTGTAATTGCTGTTATTGTGAAGTGGAAACGTCTAGAAGCAACAACGGCTCAGCTGCCAAGTAGTAAGCCACACAAACTCACAGAACGAGACCGCCAAGTGTTGAAGAGTGTAGTGCGTTGATATCGTCTGTCCTCGGTTGCAACACTCACTACCGAGTTCCAAACTGCCTCTGGAAGCAATGTCAGCACAAGAACTGTTAGCCGAAAGATTCATGAAATGGTTTCCAGCCGCACAGAAGCTTAAGATCATGCACAATGCCAAGTGCTGGCTGGAGTGGTGGAAACGCGTTCTCTGGAGTGATGAATCACGCTTCCCCATCTGGCAGTCCGACGAATGGATCTGGGTTTGGTGGATGACAGGAGAACGCTACCTGCCGAATGCATAGTGCCAACTGTGAAGTTTGGTGGAGGAGGAATAATGGTCTGGGGCTGTTTTTCATAGTTCAGGCTAGGCGCCTTAGTTCCAGTGAAGGGAAATCTTAACGCTATAGCATATAATGACATTGTAGACTATTCTGTGCTTCCAACCTTGTGGCAACAGTTTGGGGAAGGCCCTTTCCTGTTTCAGCATGACAATGCCCCTGTGCACAAAGCGAGGTCCATACAGAAATGGTTTGTCGAGATCCGTGTGGAAGAACTTGACTGACCTCAACCCCATCGAACTCCTTTGGGATGAATTGGAATGCAGACTGTGAGCCAGGCCTAATCGCCCAACATCGGTGCCCGACCACACTAATGTTCTTGTGGTTGAATGGCCCCTGCAGAAATGTTCCAACATCTAGTGGAAAGCCTTCCCAGAAGAGTGGAGGCTGTTATAGCAGCAAAGGGGGACCAACTCCATATTAATGCCCGTGATGAATACACAGCACAGTTTCATATGCCCGTGATTTTGGAATGAGATATTCGACGAGCAGGTGTCCACATACTTTTAGTCATGTACTGTATGTACTTAAAGGTCTTGCCCATCCAAGAAAGGTATCCTATAATACAGTATGTACGCCTTTGCATAATAATCAATTGAATCCTAACCAATGAAAAAAAAAATATTGTAACAAACAACTACAATAGACCTTTTTTTGTATGAAGCCAGTGAATATTTCATCAAACATGGTTACTCACGACATCTATCTGACTTTATACTGACACCTCACTGTTTGTGGTATGGATAATTGGCATGCATCTGGGCAGAAAAGCAATAGATGTAGTTGGCACATGTGGCGCCCCTGCTGATTCGAGCTGTCAGGAGCGTTGATTAACTGTGATGAATCACTCTCCCACTTTATATCCAATCAGAAACCTCCCAGGAGGACTCCATTCTGGTCACCTTTAACTAAATTATTTTTTGGCTGCATAGAGCTAGCGGCAGGGACAAGGCTGCAACCTGATGCTGCTGTTAGCATTATTCTGCCATTAAGCTGCAGCTGTGAGAGTAATGTCTGGAACGGTGTCTGTGTATTAAGCAGCTAAAGCCCCTCGACCTGTGGCTAAATCCTCCGTGTGACTTGGAAGGACAGCTATGGACTTTTGGATGAAAGTCAAACAGACAGACAACAACAGACATCCAGGAAGTTATGTGGTATTTGAAGGAGTATTAAAAACCTTTATTGAGATCTAATATTATAATCAATCCCTACAGCAGCGTTCCCCAAACTAGGATTCGCCTGATTTTGAAATGGGGTCGCAAGAGAAACTTGTCCTTGGTTCATAGAACCGAATCGTTAAGTCCATAACTTCCGGTAGCCACTAGATGCAATTGTAAAAAACTGAGCGGTTTCTGTTGTCTTCCTACAAATGTGGCTTTTTAACAGTTTCATCTACTGAAAGATAAGACTCTGAGGATCACATCCATGTCTTGTGTTTCCCTCTACAATGCCCACAAGGACTCATTAGAACAGAGTGGGCAAGACCAGGCACTTAATCAGACTGGGGGGAAAGGAACATTATCAATGATGATGTTCTTTTCTCCACAGAAGGTCACACAAAATTATTGCCTGAGTATCTTTTGAACTTCCCAATACCTTTCTGATACATTTCAGTCACTTCAACACATACTTCTTTTAGATTGAAATATTGTCCAAAAATGCTGTCAGACTGATTTGTAATAGACTGTCATAGCCCCAATTAAACAAGTAAACATTGGCTTTTGATTACATCACATTCTTTACATGGTGGGGTCATGGTGCAAACATTTTTGGGAACCCCTGCCCTACATCTTCTAAGATGGCCATTGAGAATGGAGTCAAGACAACCCTGTGGAGCTTCCCGACTCCTCCAGACCGATGTGCATTGTGGAACCGTATACCTGAGCTCCAGAAACATAGGGATTATCCTTTGATCCAGTCCAACAGAAGAGCTCGGGCGAAAAAACAAATCAATAGTTTTTTGTACTCACAGCCTCAGGTTTCTATTTTAACATGTCTGGCTATTGATTAGCTTTCAGATGAGAAGTCTCCCTACGACATCACACTCTAGGTGGATTTGGGAGTCTTTTACGGAACAAAAAACCCTTGTAAGGTAGGAAGGAGGGAGCAAGGGAACGTTAACATAGAACTCCTATCTCAGTCAGTGCTCACTGAGGAGGCTGAGGCCACAACTCTGACAGATAGAGTACAGCTGTACCCCGACATCAAAGGCCCAGGCTTGGCCTGTGATTGACACATCCTGACACAAACAGCCAGACGGTGGAAATGGAGCTGCTTTATCAAAGTAGCCATTTTAATGACATTTGTTTGTCAGGTGGCACAGGGAATATTGATATGGAAATGCTACCATCAAAGACATCTCCTTTTTATATTCTCTTTCTCTCACACAAACATTTTCAGTTGGGGAAAGTACAGAGAGTCAAACACCAAAGCAATAACATTGAGAGTGGTTTTGGTTGGTTGGTGGAATCTAGGGTTGGAGCTGTCATAATACTTCTCCCAACACATCATCAAGTGCAGAGGTACTCTTGAGTCCAAACAACACAAATACTGTTCTCTCCCATTCCTCTCCCTCCTCTCACTCTATAAGAACCCAAGTGGCAGTCTGTCCTCATACACCGCTGGACTCTGAGTTCATTATAAGAGTGGCATTCCAACAGCAGTGAGCTGTGTTGACAGGCTCTCAGCATCGTGTCAGTATGGGGATTTAAGGTGCTGTGTGGTCCATCGGCAAGGGTGGGACTACATGGGTTTTCACACATACACAGCTCAAAGACTTCAGAGAGAATCCTTGAAATGCTTTAAATGCCACTTTTGCATGTTTATGTGCTGACCTCATAATCATCATCATGATCTATCATCAGCTTAAACCACAAAAACATCATGGGGAAAGGTCATCTACAGGTCTTAGAAAATAATGGAGTGATATAGAAACTCATCTTTATTCATAGTAGTACTTCCCAGCTTTTTTTATGTCCTTATCCTTTTTTCCCCGCTACCTCATCATATAGGCAATTTCAGTCCAGCCAGCCCATGCTGCACAGAAGACTCTGTTTTACATTTTGTGTCACATTTTTCCACGGGTTTCATTTTTCTTATTGGCGCACTGAACAGTAAATGACAATTGGCTGACATTTAAAAGGGGCTTTATCTACAGAGTGATTGTACCATAGCTATATCTCTGTGGCGATAAGCCAGACCATTTTGTAATTTTCACCAATTTCCTCAGTTTAAATCTACAGTACATCAACAACTCTTTTTGGTTTAGACTTTGAAGAGTCAACCTCCAATGTTATTCCACGCATACAGCAAACAAGCATTTTATTATTCTAGTTCTAAAAATCGGGGGGGAATATTTACATTGATCAGTATGAGAGGCTCCAGACCAGTGAGTGTTCATGACTACGGTAATATGAAACTGTGCTGTGTATTCATCCATTTCCTCCACTGCTTGCCTCTTCAGCAGGGGCAAATGGTCTGTGAGTAATGCAAGTCCACTTGAATCTAGGAGAAATGGGCTCTCACTGCCTTCTCTATGCATCAGTACATCACAAGATGGCAAACTGGTGGGCGGAAAAGGAACAATTTTATTGAATTCTCTTCCTCTATTTCTCCATTGCGTTCTTGCTTACGAGCACACACATGCAAACGCACACAAAGGAATGCACAAAATGAATTCAATGATCTGGTACTTCATCCATGAGCAGGTGCACTGTGGTGAACTCTGCATGTAATTGAACGATGTGTGACTGTGTGAGTAAACCATTTACTTTCAAACATATTTAAAGAAGGGCACATCCCTTGAACGAGATGACTCACCATGTCTGTCTTATGACAGCAGTTGTGGCTTTTGTGACCATTGATACAGGAACTACTCCAAACTTAGTATGTTTCACCAATACCCTAGCCTGGCGCACAGACAACAGCATGGCACTTCTTGAGAATGAGAAGCAATGAGCTCTGCAGACAGCAGAAGCCCAGAAGTATTCAATGAGCCATTTAATAGAGTAAAACAGACATCAATACAGGTAGTTCCCACTGAAAGAGACGTAGGGTTTCTATGAGGAAATAGAGGGGGAAAGAAACAAGATGCACCGCTTGTATTAAAAGAAAAAGTAGAAAAATACAAAACTCAGCTCCAGCAAAGAAGCATGTTGTGGTCACTGATGTGATACATTTGCAATCTGCAGATTTCATTCGTGTTTCAAGATTTTGTAACTTTTTTTTGCACTCATAGTATTCTCAATGTGAATTAAATGGCAAATATAGATCAAATCAAAATGAGATGATATGTTCTGTTCCTGGGATGTACACTCTACTGAAGTTTCTCATGTGGCAACTTCCACCACATTAAGAGACTGACTTACTCATACTTCAAAGTGACTCACCCTGACTCATCGTACGGCTAAAAGCATTCTATCTGCCTGGAGAAAATATTTGAAAATAATTAAATTAACTTAGAACTGTGTGCTGTGCACAAACATGTGTGTGTGTTTTTATGTGTGCACAAGTGTGTGTGTGTGTATGTTCATGCAATCACGCTCAGTGCTCTCCACATCCTCCTCACACATTTCAGCTGCTGTTCTAATACTATTCTATTATTTTCTCTTAATAACAATTAAGGACACCCAGTGTGCTTTAAGGCAGCTGTGTACCTTTATAAGCTTCACTGATATTGTTCCAGCTTTATGTCTGGTTTAGTCCTTCGGAGGCCTACAGTACCCAGCGTAGAGGTGGGAATAAGGACTGTAGGGCCTGGGGGTGTGTAGGAAAGATCAGGAATAAACCTCACTATAATCAGGAGGGTGCATAGGAGAATGCCCAGAGTGTCACTGGAGATTATTAGGCTCGGGTCCCAAGCAGGGGCCAATTACAGATTCATTACATCTCACAATGCCTCCCTTTGTTCCTTACTATGAATCAGTCAGCTGATCTATGAGTCCTCTAAGCCTTACTGAGACAGCCGTGTTATAGGGCTGCCTGGGAGTAGGGGTTGTGAGAGGCACTGTGTTGACCTAAACCTCTCTGACACCCGTCCTGTCTCCCCTCTCACCCTTATTGTCTCCTTCTCACCCTGCCTGGCCCATAAATCTCTCACGATGAGGTGGAATGGATGATCTGTGAGACCTGTCGCTAAGAAAGAAATGTGCAACCGTCAATCAACATAAAGAGCTTTTCAAAAGGGAATAAGAAGCACCTTCAGATTCTGAGAGCTTTCTCATAAATCTCTCAGGTTCTGGTAGCTCAGAGCGGAAAATGTCTGGGGCTGTTATATGCCTTAATATGAACTATGCTCCTAAGCGACAAATGGAGCATTGATGTTTGGCTGTATTCTAACTAACATATATAATGGCTTATGAGCCATTTCCCACTTTTCTGAAATTGGAGTCATTGTTCTGGAAACGTTATTTGGATATCTCTTATTTGCCCAAGGACTCTTCAGGTTTCTGCTGTTTATGTCTCGATCACCATTGCTGACAAAATTGTCCCATTTCAAATGTGCTTATTTAACTAATCTCAGACTCTCTTATTCTCCATCACTAGCCACACAATATGCCACCTCACGCGCACTGGATGGGAGTTCCTCATAACAAAGACCAAGGCAAAGTCAGAAAGGCCACTATAGCATCAATGGATTGCGCCTATGTGATCGAAAATAAGGGAGAATATTGCCATCTAGAGGCGGCTCATAAACTACCAATGCGCAGATCGAATTGTTGACAACGATGTGCAATTTAAACACAGGATGTACGATTTAAACACAGCCCAATAAACTATGCTACAACGTGACGCATTTTTGTCATTTTACCAACTCCACACCACCACACTGTGTTGAGCTCTCATTGGACACTCAGAACTATAGATCTCCATGCAAGATCACTTACAATGGGCATGCATTTCATTGGGGCGAAATAGGGAAAGTGTGAGGATTGTAAAAATGTTTAAACACAATTCTACTAAGAACATGCACAGCCAGCATTTAATCTGTATACTTTCACAAAGAAGCCAGGCGTCCATCCATGAGCTTCGCAATAAGTGGCACAATCGTAAACTCTTAATAAATCCATGTCCTTACCTGAAATAATGGGGGCCAGTCGGAACATGTCAGACAGCCGGCTATTCATGGTCTCGTAAGGAGAGTCCTCCAGGAAATCGTTCCCTGAAAGGAAAAATGAAATACAATGTGATTTTTAACATACTCTTGCAGTCTTAATAGGCATGTAAATGTTGCAGACAACCAGATACACTGAGAAAAAAACACAACATGTAAAGTGTTTTCTCTCAAATTTTGTGCACACATTTGTTTACATCCCTGTTAGTGAGCAATTATCCTTTGCCAATATAATGCATCCATTAAACAGCATGATCATTACACAGGTGCACCTTGTGCTGGGGACAATAAAAGGCTATTCTAAAATGTGCAGTTTTGTCACACAACACATTACCACAGATGTCTCAAGTTTTGAGGGACCATCTAATTGGCATGCTGACTGCAGGAATGTCCACCAGAGCTGTTGACAGATAATTTCATATTCTGAAACAAAGCTGAAAATGTTCCTGTTCTTCCATGGCCTGCATACTCACCAGACATATCACCCATTGAGCATGTTTGGGATGCTCTGAATCAACATGAGTGTTCCAGTTCCTGCCAATATCCAGCAACTTCGCACAGCCATTGAAGAGGAGTGGGACAACATTCCACAGGCCACAATCAACAGCCTGATCAACTCAATGCGAAGGAGATCGGTCGCGCTGCATGAGGCAAATGGTGGTCACACCAGATACTGACTGGTTTTCTGATCCACATCCCTACTATTCCCAGTTATGTGAAATCTGTAGCTTAGGGCCTAATGAATGTATTTCAATTGACTGATTTCCTTATATGAATTGTAACTCAGTAAAATCTTTGAAATTGTTGCATGTTGCGTTTATATTTTTGTTCAGTATAGTTAGATAGAAAGATTTCATTCAAAGAGCATGCACATGGGTTATTGTTTTCACTAAGTGTTAGTGAGCTACCATGGGCTGTGTTTTGACCTATCATTTTGGTCAACTGGTCTTTTCATCAATCAGATCAGATCTTTTCACATCATATCTTTTTCAGAGCTGATCTGATTGATGAAAAGACCAGTTGGTGAAAAAAATATCAGAATTGGGCTGCCTGTCTAACAGCTACCTTTACACAGACAGCCAAATTCTGATATTTTTCCCACTAATTGGTATTTTGACCAATCACATCAGATCTTTTAACATTAGATATTCTTCAGAACTGATTGGTAAAAGGACCAATTAGTGAAAAAAAGATCAGAATTGGTCTGCCTGTGTAAACAGCCTAAAACAGCCATGCAAATACACATGGGATGGGTATCTGGGTCAGTCAATGTCCATGCTGCCCAACAACTCATTAGCCAACAGTTGATTAGGTATAGTGGTCAGTTGCACAACTGAGATCCCATTCTGCCCCACTGGCCACTGGGATTAAGCAGTACACTTTTTGTGTATGATCAACTCCAAGATAATGAGTGCAAAGTTCCTTTACACTCGATTCATTCCAAGAGATGTCTTAAGGATATTACCTTTCCCAGTATGCACTGGCGGGAAAGTTTACGTACCTAATAATGTGGTGTTTTCTTACTGAATCGGTTTTTACTTTAGCAGTTTACATGGTCCATTAATACATTAGGCCTAATCATACAGCAGGTCTTGGATTTAAAAAATATACATTAATGTATAGACTTCTGACAATTATTGTGTGCTTGCTGTTGTTGTAGCCAACTGTAATGATAGTGCATACCCTGCAAAGTCTGATAGATTCCCCAATAGATGCGAAGGCAGTTCTTCTCTTTCTTCATGCCCCTTTTACACCTGCAGTTGTACAGGGGGCTCTGCTTGACTGCGTCTATGGCACTCCGACATTCGTCCTGCGCCTCCAGTCCGGCCACCATGCTAAAGTTTCTCTCCTTCCCTCCAGCAACGCACTGTCTCATTGTCCGATACTTGGTACTGCATCCTTGCTCCTTCATACACTGCTCACTCGCCTTGACACAATCGAGGCGGTTGGGACCAGAAAGAGCATTCTCCTGGGCATACAAAACATCTGTGGAGAGAATAAATAATTATAGGCCTAATAATAATAATAATGTTTCTGTCGTGTATATGTTAAATATTGGAGACAATACGCGATTTAGTCACAATAAATATTCAGAGATTAAACTAAAAGCAGTTTTAGATATTAAAAAATGTATTGTATTTTATTGCGCAACTCCATACAATTAAGGTGACAATAACGACAACACAAACATCTCATAGACTACTAGTCAAATACTAGCGTTCAATGCATTTCATAGCCTATCAATTTGTGCAACAAAAAATAAAATAAATAAAGGATAAGTAAAGTTATTAAATATGACGTACATGCTTTTGCAACGTCGGCTATAACAAGGGTAGGCCTGTATAGGTTATGATAATGAATTGGCACGGTCTTTAGTTGTGTCTAGTTCAGAATCAGAACTCAATTCACTTCGATTAGTATACATGAGCTCGTAATTGACTTTTCACTAGTCTTTGGGCATGACACGCATTTGGTTGGCCCATTTCGCTCCATAACGACCACCAATTTTGCTATTTACTTATCTCAGCTGGCCTCTGACTGATTATCATTGTCCATTTAGAAATGTAGATTATATACTGTATGTGTACACTAGGCATTTGCAATGTATATTAGTCATAGGCCTTGAAACTAAAACTTACCTAAAAGAGGCAGAACGACATAAAGAGTGACGAAGATCATTGCGTATCTATCCGTGTGATGCCTTGTTACAATGGAATTGATAGAACGTCTAGAAAAAAAACTTCGTGCTTTTATTCCACTCTATTCAAATCCATTGAAAACATCGGGGCATGAGGTCCGACATTCGGAACACGTCCAGCTGACTTCATGCGTAAAACATTCCAACCCAAAAGTACTCCAATTTTGCGGCAGGCAACCGAAACCATCAACCACAGAATGATTTTCTTTCCGTGTAAAAACTAAACAAAAGACAAGGATAAGGTATCATAAGGAGACAAAACGAACCGGCCAGAGTGCTCTCGGAACTCCAGCTCGTAGGATGCCCGCGTGTGTCTGAGCGCGCGATGATGCTGTGCTCAATAGTGCAGTGACCACAGCCAGGCAGCAGCAGCAGCAAGGCAGAGGAACTTCTGCATTTCAACGTGGATTTTGGTGATGACAATTAGATACATTTTGTTATTAAACTTTTTCAGGCACATTTTCTTTCTGCAGTTGGCATACAGTGTTGATGTGTGGATAAATAAATGCGCGAAGGCTATTGTCTGTGCGCAATAAGTGAATTGCACACATTACACGAACTGTATTCTTTTTTTGTACACTCTATCCTAAAACATAGGCTATGACACTATTTGCAATATTTTTTATTGTTGATTCTGCGTTCAATTTAAACAAAAATAACCTAGTGTCTTGATTCATGTTTTAGGACTAGACTTCTCCACTACCATCTTCAATATTCCATTATTCTTGGGGTCACAGAGTTCATGGGTTCAACATGTAAACGTTAAAAATATTTTATGGTAATATCCAAGTCAAAACCAAAGCTGCTATCGCCGATCAAAACGCCACACTAATTTTTTGGCGAAAGACAACCCCATGCGAACAAAGAATAGCTATATGCTCTACAATATTGCATTTCTTGGTGGACGTGTGCATTTTCTAACCAATTTGATGAAAGCCTGTGT